>NW_020271560.1:5040267-5087887 GCF_002803265.2 Melanaphis sacchari | reverse complement strand
GACAGTAATGTTTCTAAAGACAGTAATGTTTCTAAAGACAGTAATGTGTCTACAGACAATACAACATATAAAGAAGCTAGTACTTCTAAATCCGACGAGCCTGCCAAAAAAAAACCAAAGATAGATACAAATGAAATAGATGTTTTGAAGTTGGTATTATCTAGAGAGGGCGAAACTGATAAATTTAAATCACAATTCAAATCTTCATTAAAACCCAATAAGAAAATTGCATCTACCAGTAATGAAGAAGTGCCCATTCAAAATGATTGCAAAGAATCTACAGAATCTGCAAATACTCCTGTTGAACCTGTTTATAGAATCAGGGTCATAGATGCTAGGAAAATGATAGATGATGACGCTAAGTATGCATTGTTCTTACGCTTATTTCTGGATAAAAAACCCAAAAACCCAACAAATTGTTTCAAAAAACCAGCGCTTCCGGCTAAATCGTCTTCAAATGGATCTAAACAAACATTACAGAGTATCAAACAAAATGTAGTTCAAAACTTTGCAAGTAACAAAGTTCAGATAAGGGGAAATTTGAAAGAAATTGAAAAAATATATCGAAAATACTTTGGTAAATCCATACAAGACACCATTGTCGTTATTGCTAATATACTTAACATAATTTCTATGTCAAATAAACATCACAAAGCAAGAATGGATGAATGTGTTAAAAAAAGATCTGAAGCTGAAAAACTTAAAGAAAGATGTGATGCCAACCGATTACACGGCAGACATAAAAGTATTCTAGAAACAAAGTTAAAGCACAATTTTATGGAGGTCGTATCATCTTTTGAAGAACCGGAATTTGAATCAGCATTTCAAATGTTTTTTTTGAGTATATTAACTGTACTTAGAGTTTTGGATCAGCCAAAATTCAAAAAAGGCAGCATTTTTAAAAATTTGGTACTTTTGTTATGGAATAGTTTGAAAAACGGCAATTATTACCATCCCAAAATTTTTTCGATGTTTCGGTCTAAGTCATTTAGACCTGATTGTATCGATTTAATAAGTCTGATTGAAGATAGTCGAGATAATGACCCTGGTATCACTGATCGTATGGCATTGTTTTTCGTATCGACAGTATACAGTCGAGATTATTTCCAAGCAGTTATTAATGTTGTCCTCAGTGATTCTAACGAAGACCTAGAAGTATTAATCGATAATGCTGATCGTCAATGTCGCAATAATTCAAACTTTAAAGATCCTCCTAATAATCCATCGACTGTACAACGAGATAATGATAAAATACTACCAGTAGCAGAAGCTATTAAAAATGCTGCCGTTCCAGAAGAATCAATTCAACATTGGGTGATCGCCAAAAATCCAGATGGAACTTTCCAGTAAGTATTCTTTTTTTTTAAATTTGATTATCGTTATAATCTATTCAATTGCTATTAGTTTTTGACAAAATCTTGTGATTTCATAAAAAATATTATTTGTAGAACTTTTCTGTCATACCGCATTTGAGTACTTACTACCTATTGACTTTTTCAAAAAATTTTGACTAATATTAACCTATTTTTACCATTCTACAGTACGTCAATAGTCAGTGTTAATAACATCTAGTAATATCATATTAAATAATTATTATATAACATAATAAGTTATTGAACTAAGTTTAAACATCAGAAAGATTAATTTACTTTGGCAATATAAATAAATATTTAATAATATATCTTTATGTTTTGTCCCATAAGAGAATGTGCTAAATTCTGTATGTGTGTCCCCTACGTGACATTTTGCCATAATCGAAATTATCTCAATGGCAGCATACATTGAAAATCTCGTTTTCGCTTAGTATTGTTTTTCATATGCAATGATTTATTATTGAATTCAATTTTTTGACATATATATTATAGTAATTTACTTATTTATTTCCGAAATACACTCAACAACAAATATATATCTTAGTGATCTCGATGATTTATTTTTTTATGATACATCATTGTTATTATTTAATAAATATTTTATTAAATAGTATTACAAAAATACAATTTTCCCAAATGCATAGTTGTAAGTATAATATCAGTCAAATTTAATAAGTTGTGTTTGTATATAAACTTTTTGTAACTTTGATTACATCTTTATTAACCGAATTAATTTTAGTTAAGTTGCATAGGTTTATAAGTTTACATACGTATTATGATTAAGTATCTGATTTTCAAAATTAACGACTTTTAATACCTGAATACAGTGAAATTCGAAATCCGTATTAGTTACAATTTTTACTAGTTTTACGTACTGATTGTAATTAAAATTAGGATTCTAGTATTAATTTTTAATGTTATACTTTTAGACAAATACCTGTGATAAATGCTAAAAAGGCCCAAACCACTAGTAATATAGCAGGAGAACCATCAAATAGGCCGAGTCAGCCATTACATAATTTCTATGAATCATTCTCTTCTTCATTACAAAAGAATGTTACTTCTGAATCTTCTATTCCTAAAGTGATACCAACAAAGAAATGCATTGTTGTTAAACCAACCATTTCCAAAAATCATTTGGTACAAATGACAGCATCATCGTCAGAAACTGCTACAGGAACACCAACATTTGTGACATTCAAGCCAGCAATTCAGAACAATAAATCTTCGATAAACAGTACTCTTCAAAGAGCTGAAGGCAGCACTATTTTACTTGGTAACAAACAGTATCAATTAGTTAAGGGGCCAACAGGTCAAATGAGAGCATTAGTAAATGGTACTAATATATTAGTTAAATCACCGCCACCCGCCATAGTTAAAGTAAGTAAAATTCATCAATATATAATATTAACAAATATTTAATTTTAGTATAAAATATTAGATTTAATTGATGATTTTTAAAAAATTGTGTAAACCACTAGTTTAAAATATTAAAACGATCCATATAAACTACTTTAGTGCTACACTAATTTATTGTTTTGTATTTCCTGTTCCAAAATACTAACTAACTTTCATTGCTAATTACATACTTAGCATTTATTAATTAATCATGATCATTTTATACTTTTGTAAAAATATATTTTAGAGGACGTCGTACCTGTATGTGTTGTCTCCGTCTTTCACACATACGATATAGTAAACTTGTTCACCAGTTTAATAGGGTTTTTTAGTTTTGATATTAGTGTGAATTGACCTATTACCAATTTTTTAGGTTAGAACATTATCTGTGTTCTCGTTGGTTTTTTTTCGATATATTAATTTTTAAGTGAATTATGAGCATTTTCAAATGTTTATATTTTTCATACTCATAACTCACTTAATAATTTAAATATCTTAAAAACAAGCAAGAGAACACAGATAGTGTTCTTACCTAAAAATTTGATTATAGGTCAATTTACTCTAATATCAAAACTAAAAACACACTATTGAAACTGGTGAATAAAGTTTACTATACTGTATGTGTGTAAGACGGAGACAATACATGCGGGTGTCACGTCCTCTTAAATACCATTATTCTTAAATTAATACACATTGTAACAACTCATAAAAAAACATTTTGGTTGTTTTTTTTTTTAGTGCTATGCAAAAGACTGTAACAATTCTGCTACAATAATGTGCAGTAGCTGTACTACAGTGAAGTACTGTTCCCATGATTGCCAAGTAAGAATATTTGAATTTAATTATTGTACATTTATTATTATGTGGTTATATATTAATGTTTTAATTTTTCTTTTAGCGACGTGACTGGTATGGTTATCATATAAATGACTGTGAACGACTGCTAACCATAAGACAGACTCGGCCCTAAACTTATTATAACTCCATTATACATATAAATAATTTCATTGAAGTATATTTATATTAAGATTTTTTTAAGAAAATATTTTTATTTTAATTTAAAAAAAAAAAATAAATTAAATCTTTTCATATTTTGATATTTCTTGAGTTTGTAAAATAAATATTACAGTTGATCGCTATTATGTTTAATCTATTATCATTACATTATTTGTAGGGTTTAAATATTATTATTTTTAATTGGTACTACAATCTCATTGTTTAATGTTTCTGAGAGGGAGCATAAGTAAATAATTAATTTTTGGTGTTTATATATTATATATTTGTTCCTTAATATACTCTATTTGTATATAAATAAAAAAAAACTGATTCTCATGAGAGGGAGTAGATTGTGGATTCGGTACTAATTCAACTTTTGCAGGTTCTATATACCTACAGAACCAAAAGGAAAACTATGAGAAATAAATATTTAAAAGATTTTGATGTAATTGTTCGACACATCAGTTTTTCTGTGTCTATTAATTAATAATTTATATATGTTAATAATATATAATATTTCTTCACTTTGTAATTAAATAAATATTAAGTTTAATTGAACTTGCTTATATATTTTACTTAATATAATCCTCTTAACACTTTATTTATGATTGATTATTGGTTTTAAAATATGGAATATACTAAGTTCATTCGAGATTAATAGTATTAGTCTAATTTAATTTTCATCAATGACAATGCAATACTTTAGATTTTTTTTTCCTCCATGAAGCTATGCCTATATTTTTAACTATTTTGAAATTAAAAATCATCGAACCAACAGTTATATATTTAGCGAATTAATTTAAATTATTTTTTATTTTTATGAAAATAGAAAGTTATTGCTAGTATTTTTTCAAATGATTTAAATACTAAAAATAGTAATTAAAATAAATAAGTATTAATACAAATATCGGCTTATCGGTGGATGTAATATTAATGATAATAACAACAAATTTTATTTTATAATAAATTAATCGCTCAAAAACAAACTGTATTAAATTCGATTCACCGATGAATAAAAACTGCTGTACGAGTGTGGAAACCAATTCTGCTAGCATAATTAAGTATCGACCGATATTTTAATTTGAAATTGTAGTTATTGTGTAATCTAAATAAAGGCAATTACCTCACCGTATTTACCAAAACATTTTTTTAGATTAATTCAGATATCCAGCTGGTGAAATAAATGCTAATCAGTCCAAAGGTAAGTAAATCGATTATTATTAGATAACTTTTTCTTTTCATAAAAATCGAAAATATTTCGATTACTAACATAAATAACAGATCGAGATTTTTCATCGCATAAGATTTAATATAGTCCTAATATACTACAATACCACATGGCATGTCATTTATAATGAGATTTTAAATAGAAAAATATATATAGTATAGGAGTAAAAATTAATGAATAAAAAAATGGCATTTTCATTTGTTGTGAGCCATTAAAAATCATACAGATTTAAAATTAAAATTATTTCATGTTAACTGCACTGACTATAACTATTTTTAGTATAGCAGTACAGGTCTTATCTAGACGACATTGTTATACAGACAGATATGTAATTACAATACATAAGCGTTCGAAAAAATAAACATGATGTTATAATCCATCCTTAGGTTTTAAAATGAATTCATTGAATAAAATAGTCAGCAAACACACCAAACTATATAACGTGTGGCTACATTTAGGTGCTGCTTTAAAAATTTAGATAAAGGAAAATTAAACTGCAGACATACTTGCTAAGATCACTTTATATGATTTAAATACACTCTAACTAGAAGTAATTATAACCTAATCTAACCTAATATAACCTAACCTAAATATAACCTAATCTAACCTAACTTTCGATAAATTAAAGAATTTAATAAAAATACACTTATAACATAATAAACAAAGTTCCTGGATAACCAGAACTTTAAACTAAACCAATTTAATAATTCAATATTCAGATGGTAAAACTCAATTCTTAAAGTACATAAATTATTAAGAGACTGAAAAATAGGCGCGCAAGACTCGTATAAGGATGTTTTATGGAAAATAATAACTTTTTATGAGCGAATTATGCAGCATTACAACCACAGTATAACACTTATTAACGCTATAAGTAGAATCGTAGAAATCTCAAAATGATCGAAAACCTAGATGTTTCATTTGGACCCAATCCTAAACAGAACATAAAAATCCTGAGCTTCTTAAAATCAACTTGGTTAATCAATAAAATTTATTCTGCAATATAATTTATAGTTACTTTTGTAATTTACTTATAGCAGAACACTCAATGATATTTAAAAATTACTTTATTATCAACAAAATATAAAATCACATGAATAACGATAATAATAGCCCGTACGAGATCGATTAGAAACGAAAGCAAAAATCTACGGTGACTGCGGAGCCCCGAAAGACTTGGCAGACGACTGGTTCTCAGCGGTTATGGTGCACTATACCGTGTGTTTCACTCAAATGGTAACACGAAATATTTCCGTTCTGTGACTGGATTGAATTGGGGTTTTCTGAGGAGTTAGGAAATACTAAAATACACATTTTGTGATCATTTTCGAATTTTTAATAGGTAATGTTATTTTGCGCATTGCGCAATAAAACTTACATTTTTTTAAATAGCAACACCTATTTTCAACACCAGATTTCGATGGAACTATTTTTTTTAAGCACCTTTGATAGGCAAACTTTTTTCCTATCTCAAAAATTGACTGAATTACAGCAATCCTAAGTTTAAACAAAAAACATTATTGTTAAATTTTCAATGCTCTGTATTTTATCATTTTATTATTATTTTTGGTTGGAAGCAAGATAAATGGAAAAGCGTGCATTTAAAGGTTATTTAAACAAAGTTACATTTTATTTTATAATTAAGTTTAAATTAAATTTAAATTTATTTTTAAACATATTACAAATAATACAAATCACCTTATAAATTGTTCGAAGTTTTCCCCGTTGTTAAGTGAACATGATTGTAAGCGGCGCTTGACATCGTCTTGAGAAACTGCCGTTATTTGTTCCTTTGTCAGTCTTGTGCATGCTTCGGTGATATTTTGTTTTAAATGCTGAAGGTTAATTGGTGGGTCAGCATAATAACTACCGATTTTAAATGGCCCCAAAGAAAAAAAATCAAGTGGTGTTAAATCCGGTGAACGCGCTGGCCAAGCTATCGGTCATTTGTTCCCATCCAATTATTTCCAAACGTATCGTTAAGATATTGTTTAACAACAATAGCATTATGTGCTGGAGCACCATCTTGTTAAAAAAACAAGTTTTCTCGAATATTTAATGGAACATTTTCTAACATTGTTGGTAAATGATTAGAGAGAAAATCCAAATATCTTCTTCCGTTTAGGGTTCCGTCATCAAAGTAGGGCCCTATTATGGAATCTCCTAATATTCCACACCACACATTTGTTCCCCATACTGTTTGGAAATTAGTTTCTAATGCCCAATGTGAATTATTACTTGCCCAAAAACGGTTATTTTATTTATTTATTACGCCATTATTGGTAAATTTACTTTCATCTGTCCAAAGAACATGCTTTAAAAATTGAAGATTATCTTCAATTTTTACCAGTATCTATGCAATAAACAATAATCTACGTTCACTATCTCCCGCTCGAAGATGGTGAACTAAATCCGGTTTATAGGGACGAAGATTAAATTTTTTTTTAATTGAATGCACCTTGCGCGGGTTAATTCCAACTTCATTTGCAATATGACGTATGGATGATTGTGGGTTAATTTGAACATACACCAATACTTGTGTTTCAGTTTCTTCGCTAACTTCATTCTGTACGTGTGGTATTTGACGACGATTACCAAATGAACCATAAGTTCGGATTTGATTTTCGAGCCTTAAAAAATAATTATGCGCTGGTTGATATCTATTGGGATATCTTTCGGCGTATAATTGTGAAGCTTGGTGAGAATTTCGATGGCACTTATTAAAAACTAATATCATATCTAATTTCTCACTATGACTAGCTCACTATGATTTTTGTATAATAAATAATCGAAAATATTAAAATAAAACAAGAAAAATCAGAATTCAATGAAAATGTATCCAATACGAACGTAATTCTCGGTTTGAATAATCAAATTATTACTATAAATTTATAACTTTCAGTAAAATAACTTAATAATCAAAAATAGGTGGGTAGTAGGTACATATTTAATAAGATAAACGAAGGTAGGTAGTAATGATTAATGAACTACATAGTGTATCCACTAGTCAGTCGATAAAGATACGTTATAAATACAATTATTTTGTGATATTTGGTTCACAATACGATAAGAATTATTTTGAAATAATTAATTAGATTAACTTTTACCTTAGGTATTTTCTACCGAAAATAATAATAAAATGATAAAATACAGAACATTGAAAAGTTTAACAAAAATGTTTTTAGTTTAAACTTAGTAATGCTATAATTCAATCAATTTTTGAGATAGGAAAAAAGTTTTCCTATCATAGTTGCTTAAAAAAAATAGTTCTATCGAAATCTGGTGTTGAAAATAGGTGTTGCTATTTAAAAATATCGCGTCCATAGATCCTCCTTTGAAATGGTGCTAGGCGTAGCTGGTGTAGGTACAGCCATATTTTTTAAGTGTCTTCTTCAAGGTCGTCAGATATGACGTAGGCTGGTTTAAGTCTATTGATGGTTGCCGTGACTTTTTTCTATTTTACATCAATGACAAACGTTTTTCCTACGACTTCTAACCGGAAAGGGGCTATCATATAGTATTTATAAGCCATTTTTTGATCCCCTCGTGACGAACGAACACAAATTCTGTATTTGCGAAATCTTAGAAGACAAAAATTTTCTTTTCACCATGACAAGTACCACTAACAGATCGAAATTCTTGCATTTGGTGTCGAAGATATTTGACGATTACATCATATAACTTGGTAATGTCAGATCTTTGTGTGACAAATTCACAAGGGAGTCAGAATGATTCTCTGAAAATAAGTTCTATGGCAGTTGACTTAAGATCTTCATGCCAAGCTCCTCCACTATCCAATAAAACGGTCGAAAAAATTTCTGAGAGTGTGTAAAATCGAGAATTCAAACATTTTCTTAATATAATTCGTATTTACAATTCTGCTTTTCAAATTACGTCATTCAGTACTTATGAAATCAGAAATGGAGGTTTAATACCTATATTTAAGATCAAATTATCATTTAGCTGGATTTATTTTACCAAATAATCCTGACGAACCGAGGTTTTTGCAAATATATTTCATGGGCGAATCAGTAAATGAAATACAATGGTGAAACGGCGAAACAACGAATGTTATAGCACTATAGAAAATGTAGAGGATTTTCAAGTATTTATCAGAGCTGACCGTGTGTCACACACAAAACACAGTTTGTTACAATGTATCTCAAATTCATTAGTTGGTCGTATTAATTGTTGAACAAGAATTTACAAAAAGTGATATCGTTTTGTGAGTACCAGATAACATTCTAAAACGAGTAAGAGTGCAATACACTGGTCTTACGAGTTATGATGCACTTCAATAACTATGCAGATGAAGATGATTGAATCTAAAATTCTTTTCGGCTCAGTCCAAGGTCAAGTTGTTTTTATTCTCTGGATACTAATGATTATTAATAAATACTGGTTTGAATTTAAACGATTCCAATTTCCAACAATAAAGCTTTGTTTTGCTATGTCCGTCAATAAGGCATTGGGTCAGATACTGAATATCACAGGCTTTGATATCATATCACGAATCCCTGTTTTACTCACTGATAATTTTATGTTGCTTGCTCCGTGTCAGCTTGGCAAAAAAACCTATATGTGTTTGCGCCTTATCAAAAAACAAAATATATTGTATACAAAGAAGTATTTTAACCTTAAAAAAAATGTGTTCAGAGATATAATATAAATTAATATGATATAATCATAGACCATAGGGTCTGTTTATACGCAGTCGATTAGAGCACCAACGCCGTTATCACTTAATTGTTATCAAAAAAAAAAAAAAAAAATGTTATCTTAAATAATAGGTATATTACTCATATCAATTATTATTATTATTTTATATTTATATCCAAGTATATTATGTACAATTGTACAATGATTAATAGAATTAAAATTGTCATTAGATAAAAATGATAGTCAAGTTTTACTTAAAAAAAAAAACAATAAAAACAATATCCAACTATTTTGTCTCTTAATTTACGGTAAGTCATGTTATAATAAGAAAAATGATTTAAAAACTCACATTAGCAATACAAATCTATAAATAGTAACAATTAATTTAAAAATGTTTAGTTATTTGTATAATGTATAATGTATAAAATTGATAAAAATGTTTAAGTTGTACTTAAAAAAATAAAAATTATAATAATAATAAAATTTATCCAAGTTTCTTTTTTTTGTGGGATTTTGGTATATTTAACAATTGTACAAATGAACGCTTTGAAGTAATATTAATCCGTTGTCTATATTCGTCATAGAATTCAATTTTTAATTAACACTATTAAAGATTTTTAGTTGTTCAGACAATTCTTCTGAATGGTCATTTGAATTAATTATATATGTTAAATCTAACATTTTTTTAGGGTTTCTCTAATTTGTTCTAAAAGATTTTCTTCTTTTTCAGTGTCTAGAATTAAATTATGTTTATCACTTATACAGTCATCTATATTTATATTAAAATATTTTCCTTTTTTAATATATTACTAATAGGTAATTTATGGAAATAGTGTTATTATATGTGTATTTTCTTTGGGTTTATGATTTGGTCCATTTACACATTCAAAATAAATATGTTATTTTATTATAAATGGACAGCCCATAAATTAATTGGCAACTCTCCACGCTCAAGTGTAAATCTGTACTTAAAATTATCTCTTAACAACACATTTTAATATTATTGGTTTATATTTTGAAATTCAATTAATAACTATGTAAACATTTATACTAATTAATAAATTACCTTCATATTTTATTGATTTTGTCACAACCTAACCAAAACCTAAATACCGTTAATTAAGTGACAAAATAGTTGGATATTGTAATTATTGTTTTTTTTTTTTATTAAGTACAACTTGACTACCATTTTTATCTAATGACAATTTTAATTATATTAATCATTAGAGAGCCTAGATAATAAGAGAGTGGCCAACTAAGTAGATAACAGCCATGTTTTGTCCAAACTTTTCCCGCCTTTTTTTGTTTTTGAAATTTAATTTTTATAAAATGATTACGAGTATATATAACAATATAAATATATAATTATTAATTTAGGGCCCGGAAGTTCATGCATTTGCATGTTTTTACTGAATGGATTAAAAAATTGCTAGATCAGCTACAAATTTGAATTATACCTAAACAAATCCAAATACAACATTTTATTTTGCATATAATTGCATATTTTGAAGTTTTTTTATTTATTTGCATATTTTATAACTTTTTTGTTATTAGCTGCATATTAGAGTCAAATGTTTTGTAATTCACAAAATAAATTACTTCTAAATGTCCTATTGATAAAAAAATAAAACAATACCAAATTATTTATAATTCTATTAGCGGCGCGGCGCACGGCGGCCCGATAACGGGTATTCCACAATATATTTTCATTTAAATATATTTATTTTTAGAAAAGTACTGATATTTTCTGTTATTGGGATTATTACAATAACACGATTTTTTCGTCATTTTTTTAAATTATAGAATGCAGTCGCTAGTCAGTTCGTTATTTCTCGTTGGTATTGTTTGACGTCTTCCGTGAGTGAATGATTCAATGATAATACGTATACTTTAAGAAAATTAATAAATCAATAAATTAATAATATTTCACAGTAGTTTCCTATACAATATACGTCTATAGGTAGTAGGTACTCGATAGTCGATTTGAAAATTATTTGAACATTTTGGACGAAAAATGGTGCCCATGATCAGTGATAACAGCCAACCAATAGAAAACGTTCAGCTGGTTGACCACTCTTTTATTATCTAGGCTCTCTATTAATCATTGTACAATTGTACATAACATACTTGGATATAAATATACAATAATAATAATTGATATGAATGATGATATATTATTTAAGATAACTTTTTTTTTTTTTTTTGATAACAACAAGGTGATAACGGCGTTGGTGCTCTAATCGACTGCGTATAGACAGACCATAGACCATATACTAATAAATGGTACGTGGTAGTAGTTTCATCGGTCACACGTGAGGGCGCTCTTAGGGTAGTACATGGTATATTAGTACATGGAACACCGCACATGAGCTCAAGAACTATGGAAGTGTACAATAATTTTTAATTTTATCTTGAGTAAATTTACAAAAATTATTTTATTTAGAAATGAATAATATTTAGCTATTATTATACTTTTTATTAATTATTGTACATGTTTATTTTGATAATTATATTATATATATATAATCTTTTTTTTAGATATTAATTATTTTTTTGCGATGGAATTTTACACAAGTGAATGAATTCTATTATTATCATTTATTACTTGTTTAATTTTGAATTACTTAATTATTTAAATTACAATATTGAATCTTGAGTATAAATTGTACAATTCAACGATTTTACATACATTGATATTATAAACTATATAATGCAGCTATTAACAAATATATATTTTTTTTACCTTTTACTGGCGAATAGCGAAACTATTAATGCTTTTTGCTGTTTCCACAAAATCCTTCTATCATTGAACATTGCCATTTATCAGAATGGAATATTAATATACATATATTCATTATAGTATTAGTGTATTACAATAAACTATGATGAATTAATTGTTATTCATTACTATTATATTATAACTTATGTAACTAATGTACCTTCATTATGTAACATTAAACTTTAAAAGTTTAAAGTTTTAAAATAGAAACTGAATTCATTATACCATGATTTACACAATAATATGGTATATTATGGTAGGTTATTGTAAATAACATTGTTATAGGTTGTAAGGAATGGCATCATTGCTGATACAATAAGAAAGACCGCACCACCCACCCTCAACCACTCCGGATGTTCCGTCTATTAGTTAAGGTCTATGGACTATGGATATAATAAAGAAAATAGTAATTTTTTCAACTTCAATTTTTTTTTTATATAAAATAGTCGAATACCTCCCGGTCGTAACCGTGTAATTTGCTAGTATATAATATGTATATATACATTATATAACTACACCATTTGTATAAATAACAGCTCACAGTCTATAAAAGTGGAAAGAAAAATATGTATTTATCAATGATTAATTAACAGGACGCAACAATGAAGTGAAGACATGTGCAAAATCACAGACGCAACTCGGGATGTTGTAAGTAAAACTACGAGCAAAACTTAGACGAAATAAAATTTATGAACGCAATTTGAATGCACTTATAATAATAGGTATGGGACATAAGTGACAGATACTTGAACATTATGTAAGGTTAAATTAAGTCAATCAAGAATAGTATTTTAATGACTGATGACATAGGTTCTAGGTTAAATTGATTAAAATTGAAATATGATAAAATACTAATAAAAATTAATTTGCAAATTACACAATATGAGTGTAAAGAATAAACTGACCAATTTAATGAGAATAAATTAAAATAGCTAAAAGGACAAATTTGACTTTATTATAAAACAAATAGTTTGTTAATAGTTAGGAAAATGTGACGTTTGAAGGCGAAAAAGGTAAAATAAAATATATTGCATTATATATCTAATGGATATATATTTGTCTTTTTTCAAATAACTTAACCCATAATATAAAATAAATAAATCTATACGGATTTCATGCAAGTAAACCTAAGTCAAATGAATTCAAAAGTTAAATCTAAATTCAGGTTTGTTAAAACTAAAATATAGTACAACATTAAACATAAAAAAACACATAAAATTAATCACGCAAATTTTAGTTTGGGGACTTAGGATAATGCTGTTTTTTTGCATGTTGGTCTATTAATTCGTTTCCTTCTATTTTGTAATGATCCGGTGTCCATATGAATGGTACATTTTTGTTTTTGTTTTTAAAGTTTTCTACTTGATTTATGGTATTGGTGGCGATATATTAGTTTGAAATATATTGTGGATGCTGTTGATGATGCTTAAAGAGTTGGTGAATATAATATTATTATACTATAATATTATTATAGTTTTGATGTGTATTGTGTATAATTTTCTAAATGTTTGAGAGCTGACATTATGGCAATAGCTTCCACGGTAATGAATGAACACTTTTTTTTTGTAATTTATGTGTTGTTATTTCATTGTCGATACTATTCATATTCCTACTCCTTGTTCAATTTTAGAAGCGCTGATATAAATAATTTGGCCTCAAAAATTGTTTTTGAGTTTTTAGAATAAGCTTTTGAAAATTCCTATGCGATATAGTTTTTTTTTTTTGATATGAGTTTTGTATACACTGATTTTTGTGAACCATAGGGAAGTTTTTATTATTGTTTTTTTTTTTTATTTATTTGAAAAATTAAATTTGTTGGCAGTGGTCTGTTTAATATGTTCTGGTATTAATTTTACAGCGTTGCTTCTAATTGACCTTGCAGTGTAATGTTGTGCTATTTGTATTCTTCGTATCTAGAGGGGTGGTTCAGTAGCTATGTTATAGATGCTTTTGATATGGCTGGATTTAAAAACGCCGTTGGCTTTGTATAAACAGGTGTTATGTATAGGACCTATTGTTTTTAACGATCCAATTTTGCCTTAAAAGTATATTTCTACGTCATACTACAATTTTGACTTGATTAGTGAATTATTTAGTTGTATTAGAAGCTTGTTTCTAGAATCCCATTTTTTACGGGCTTGTATTTTCATGATGTTTGTTCCTTGAGGTGTTTCTTTTTTAATGCGTTTTAGATGTGGTATCCATGATAGTTTTTTGTCGATCGTAACGTCTAGAATTTTGATTGTGTCTTTGTTAGGTATAGTTAGCTCATTTATTTTGAAAATTTGTTATTTTATATTTAAAACAGATGCTTTGTGATTTGTCAGGTAAAAACTTGAAGTCAGTTACAGGAAGAAATTTATTAAGTTATTTGTATTTTCTTACAATAGATTTTGCATTGTGCTTGTTTGTTTGCTTTTATATAAAATATTTAAGATAAATCGTTTATAACTAATAAAAATAGTGTTGTGGAAAAGTTTAACCCTTGTGGGATTCCATTTTCTTGAAAAAATGTTTTGGATGTTGTATTGTGTAGTTTTACTTAGAATGATCTGGTTTGTAAAGAATTTCTTTTACAATGAAGTAGGTTTACGTGACATATAATTGTACATAGTTTTAGATGATTCTGTGTTTCCACTTGCAGTCGTAAATTTTTTTCTATGAGTCGTTTGACCCGAGTTTAAATTATCCTCCTTAAATTGTAATATATTAAGAGTTTCAAATAATAAAGCAAGACTTGATAAACTACATTACGTCTTTTTATTTTCCGGAACAATCAGTCTACCCGGATTGCACTGTCTCATACTTTAATCAATATTATAGAGATTTTAAGCTAATAATGATATCAAATAATTATAGAAGCTATAAACATAAATATTTTACTAAGAAAATTTGTGGGTGGCAAGGAAGACAAAATTTATTCGCTGATAAAATCTAATTATAAATGTATTGTGCCCGTAAGATGTGTTAACACACGCACGCTTTCCACTTCATCTTTCAATTCAACTTGCGTTTCAACATTCAACTTTCAATCCCATTTTTTACAAAGTGCATGTCTTTATTGAATGTATAGACGCATGCTATTTTCTGTTCGTACCAGCATACGTCACAAAGAAACAGATGTTTTTCAGGTTGTTAATAAAAAAACATGTCGAATTCACATGTACTTCTCGGTTTCAATGCGACCTACTTAATTATTATGAGTGCAAATAAAAAACGTTGGAAAAAGCATTATTTGTGGGTTAAAAATTATTTAAAAACTCGACATTTCGGAATTATAATCGATTTGTAATTAGATGTAGAAACTTCACTTAGAAACTTTATTCGAATATTAAGAGTAAATTTTTACTCAATATTAAATATAATTAAACCATAAATAATAAAACAAAACACTCGTTATAGAGAGGTTGTTTCCTAAATTAAGTTATTAATAACGCGAAGATATTTAGATACCGGAGATTTATTTTTCTCTTTAATGTACCTCTTTAAAGTTTCTTAGTAATTTATAGATTTCATTAACTTTTAAAGGATTTTAATTTTTAGTTAACGATTTTTATTTTTTAATAAAATCTTATCTTTGATTGTTTTTAAAACAAACGACTAATTTGCCTTAATCATGTTTTGTATTCATTTGGAAGACACTAGTAATTTAATCCACCGTTGCCGTCTGTGTCACAGATAAATTGTGTTAAACAGAAGAGGAGGACGGCAGCGGTGATAGTAGCGAGTTTTACACAGACGACCACGATGTGATTGTCGTTGGCCATGAAGTGGTCAGGTGCTATTATACAACACTCTAAAACAACTAGGAAAACGTTTAGAAATTATAAATAGAATACGCTCAATACTCTAGTAAACGGAGACGACTCGCAAACTGTGGTCACAGGCCGACCACAGTTAATGAGATTTTCAAAGCAACGAGTGCTAGTGGCAATATTGGGGATGGCCACAGCGACGACCAACCCGTGCTCGTCCATTCAATTTAATCCGTTCAATGGAAAGAACGCGAGAAGATTGCCACTCGTTTTCGATGTACTGTTGAAGAGTAGTGTCTGAAGCATCACTTACAATAGCCAGTTGAGTGTTGTCAAAGGGATGTGCAAGAAGTGAGGCTGCTATGAGCTTTTCCTAGCACGCTTCAAAAGCTGAAACGATTTCTGGTGTCCAACTGACAGGTAATTTCCCTTTTATATTGGATATCAGAAGATTACTTAAAGGAGCCTGTATTTCTGAAGCTCGAGATATAAAACAGCGGTAGAAGTTTATCATAGTTAAAAACTGTCGCAGTCCTTTCGCTGACGTCGGTCTCTGGTAGCTCAAAATATCGGCAACTCTTCTGGTAAGGGCCGTGTGCCTGCGGTAGAAATCAAGTATCCCTAAAACTTAGCTTCTGGTTGTCCCAGAACGCACTTTTTTGGATTGAGCACCTGAGGGTATTCACGCAGTCGCTCAAAAATTATCTGTAAATGCTTGACATGCTTTTATTCGGAAACAGATGCCACCAGTATGTCATCGATATAACTAAAACAAAAATCCAGTCCCCGAAGTACTTCGTCGATAAAACGTTAAAACGATTGTGCTGCATTTCAAAGCCTTGAAGGACATATAAAGAAACTTGTATAATCCGAATGGCGTAATAATTGCGGTTTTAGGTATGTCTTCTTTTGTTTCTGGAATTTGGTTATACGTTCGCACCAAGTCGATTGTTTAAAAGATCGTTTTACCGCGTAGGAAGTGTGCAAAGTCCAAAATGTAAACCTTTTTTTTATGATTTTACGAATTTAAAAAAAAAAATCATAAAAAATATTGTGATGTTATTACTATTATCACTATTATAATTATTACTATTATCACTATTATCCTTATTACTATTATCACTATTATTATTATTACTATTATTATTATCACTCATGTTAGAGGTTATGTTGTTTTGTAGTTGTTGGTGGTGTGGGCAAACGTGGGATACACATCGTTCCGAATGTTTTTTTGCATTTTATGAATGTTTTTTTTAAAGTTATTTTTGAAAGTAATAAATGTTGTAACTTGTAAGTGGAAGTCGGATTTATTTCTTACAATATATAAAAAGGCTTGTAATTAGGAAAACTGGATTTGCAATTAATTTTCAATTGTTTGGTGGTGTTTTTAAATCAATCCGACAAAGTGGGGGGACTAACTTCATGTACATATTATTTTTATAATAAATTTGTACATAAAAAAAATAAACGACAAAAAATATATGTAACACAGTATCCATACATAATTACAGAGCTAACTGACTCGATCAACTGTCTGCTGTCTTTCCGGGTATATTTTTGCTACAGAACATTCTCGAACGTTCTCTACACGTTCTTCTCGAGAATGTTCGATAACATACTATAAATTACTGGTGTCGCCACAAGATTACAAAAGATGCTCCATCTATAAGGATCTACAATGAAGAAAAAATCCAAAATTAAGTAACCACTTATCTAATAATTTTAGTTCGAAAAATGCTTATGTATACCCACACAAAATAGAATTCGTTTAAACTTGGTATTACTCGGAACACGAATAATTGAACAAATAAATATAGAACGAATGTTATGTCAATTAGGCGTTCCGAGCAGTTCAGAAGGTTTATTTACTTTTATGATTATATTTCTGCCTATCATTAACACCATAAATTACATGATATTATATGATAGTCTTCACAAAATAGCAGTCATTGAACATTTAAATAAGCAATTTTCAAAAGTTCCTGTTGAAAAAGATCAATTTATAGATAGAAAAACTATGTGCTACAAAAGTACATCGTTTTTTTAAACAATATCTACCATTAAGACTACACAAATGGTTTTATATTTTTTGTACTCTGCGATTCTTTTGAATATTTCTTATAAATTACCGTAATACACTAATACTTAAATTTATTATTATTTTTATATAATCATAATAACATAATAATATAATTAAAACTATACTATTTAATTATTTTTAATTTCGTTATCTATTATTTCTATCATTTGATATCTGATGTCATGCCTGTTACTTGGGACAAAACAACTATTTCTAGAATAAATTCCCATTTGATAATGATTATATTGTTTTGGTTATTATTATTATTAAATGGTCAATTATAAAATAAGTATTGATTTATCAGAATCTACATATTAATATCACGTTACATGTTATGAACTTATGACGTTATGTACATAATATGTGTTATATTTTTAGGTTTTATTATTTTTGTAGAAACTCCCCTTCCCATTTCGCAATATTATAAAATATTTTTGAGAATTTTAAACAATAATGAATAATTTCAAAAATGATTTTTAAAAGAGATGTTAAAATTAAATTTTTCCTTAAACACTTAAAAATTCATTGAGATCCGGTAGTTACCTAAAGGTACAGTATTTTCAGTAATTATCGAAAATACCGTATAACCAGTATCAAAATTGAAATACCGCCAGCCATAGGGCCTAGACTAAGCTACAGGTATATTAGTAAGCAAACGTTTAAAACACTCTTTGTCAATATTTTGACAAAACATTTGTATTACATTTATTCATAAGGTTAGAGGTTTAAGATTTTTAAATAAATCGTTAGTAACAGAAAAAGTTAGTAAAAGTGAAAAATTAAGTATTTTAAAACATTTGTGATTTTTGTTTAACTATATATAAATAAAAAAAATGTTCATAAAAATTGTTTGTATTATTATTTTGTAGTTTATTGTATTTTGATAAAAATATGAATTCTTAAAAAAACCTAGCGGATTGTTTGAATATAAATTATTTGAAATTTGAACGAACAAACAATATTACACAATACAAAAAAAAGAATTTCCTAGTACGTGGCAGCACGTTTAATTTCTCAACATGACCGACCGTTTTTTGATAATCATCAAGATTCCTTTCTGTGTATTCTGTGATTTAACATTAAACACTTACGCACATCGCCATATCAACCGCAAGCGAACGACATGATCGAACGTTTACACCGAACGCTGACGTCAGCCATGTTTTTCTACGCATCGATACAGTTAAGCCACGGCCACCTCTTCAACCACCCCATCGCTGTAGATCAATAACCGGCAAAAATGGGTTTCCGACGTTTCCGTCGACAGACTTAAATCAGCGTTCGTGTTTTGCGAAGACCCGCTGACCGATCACTCCAACCTCCATACGCCGCTAACATCGTGAACGCCGACCCAAAATAGAGGCTAGTTCGTTGTTTGTTTCCCGATTGGCGTTGAAGGAGTAACGTGACGACCTGGTCGCACGATACCACTCGTGGTGCCTTATTACCTTAACTCGGACGTAACCATGTTCCAATATTTTTTTAACGGTATAGTTAATTTGTCTATAGTCGGATGAATGAAAAGTGGGCGCTAGCAAACATGACGGCAACGATTTTTCTCTCTCGAAAAACAGGGGTCCTCAATCTGAAACGAGATCGGTATAAAACCTTCGTACCGTGTAAATACGATAATTATTACAGTTCAAAATACGCTTGCTTTTTTTAATCTTTAATCATTTCGTAGAAATTCGCCACCGGGAGCGTTCACATCAGCGGCCACTCAACCGTCATCGTCAGCTGTCGTCCGTGTAAATTATTTTACGTATCTCGTCGTGTTTTTTTTTATTGTACCAAGTACTTAAAATAAATGTTTTTCGCTCATTGGCCGACGCCGCTGCTTGGCAGAGTAGAGTAGCTGGCAGCTGCCGATTGATCCGCGTTTTTTTTTCACGACGTCCGTTGCCATGGCAACACACACGCACGCCCATTTGACCGCGTTATTATTAAAACGAACACTCGTTCTCTTAATGTCACAAATATTTTTCAACCAATATCATATAAAATACGTACTTATATATTATGTTACGGGAAATGTGAAATTGTGAGCTACGAATTTTTTTGTTTCAACAAACTAATATTATTTTTATTTTAAATTAAATTTTATTATTACCTATTTTTGTAGTATTGATTTTTTTTTAATAAAACAATGATTATTAATCATAATATAACGAATATTTTGACGGTATAACAAAATAAATTAACAAATATTATTATTTTATTTTCATAGATGATAATTTCATTACTACCCACTTATCTATTTGCACAAGATTTAGAAACACGACACTTGGAATTGCATAGTCTGTCTGCTTTTTTACATTTGCATTTATTCGTTTTGCTACCCTGAGTACAAGTACACAGATCATGTCCCTGTCCTCCCAAATTAGAAAAGGACTGGGCTGTTTCTCGTAATGAAATAGAATTAGCCAGCAGAATGTAAAGCGGTTTAGCGAATGGCTTCAGTATAGGTACACGACTTGTAGGTGTTCAACTCGATAGGGATGAAAAAACAGATGTAACCAGATCGTCACCGACGATTTTGCAGATGTTTTATCGTCGACTTGCAGGTGTTCAAATCTGTAGGGATAAAACATCTGCAAAATCGTCGGTGACGATCTGGTTACATCTGTTTCTGTTATAATATCCCTACCGAGTTGAACACCTGCAAGTCGTGTACGTGTACCTATTATTGTCTATACTGAAGCCACTTACAAAATCGCTATAAAAATAAACGCTATGTAAAATTCTATGTTTCTTATTTCGAACAGATTATATTTGGAAACGAATCTCATTGATATTTTAACCTCCAAAAAATTTGTAGTGTAATGTAATATGATTACCAAAACGAAATTAATTTCCTCAACCCGGCTTTTAAGGAAATTTGGTTTTAGATTTCTAAACGAAACACGAATATAATTATTTATATTTTTAAAGAATCTATCAATTTTTTCCCAGTGGTATTACCCGACTAACTTAATTATTGATAATATTTTCGTTGTACTTAAAAACCATTTCTTTATAATTTATAATTATTTTTTTCTAATATTTACATTTTAAAATATAAATATTCTTAATTACAAAATCAAGTTCAAATTCAAAAAGAATAAAGTAGGTAGGTACCTACTGTAGTCTGTAGTACATCTTAAGTTGGTTTGCTGCATAATAGCCAATATGTTTTTAAGACTTAAGATTGTTAAGTGTATATTGTCATTGAATAAGTCACTGTAACGTAAACATGTTGGATTTGAGTTTAGTGAAGAATCGTTGCATAACATGAAAAATTCTAAGTTTGTTCTATGCTATACCAATTATATTTTATGATGAAGGTATTTATATTGTTATTGTAGCAATATATTTTACTATTTAATTATCATGATTGTTAATACTTATACAATTATATCATGTATTATTGTAGATTTTTAAGTTATATTGATTTACCATAAACGGTTTGATAGCCGATAGGTCCATGATACAAATGGCCAATATCGTTTTAAATGAATCTAAATGTAATAAAAATTTCATTGTGATTTGTGAATACCTATAAAATATTATGTATGCCATCAGTTTAGTATTCTACCCATGAATAATATTTTAGAATTACAACAAAAATTAAATACATTTTTAACCATAAAATTATTTTGCTAACATTCATGATTTTAATGAATTTAGTAAAAATTACATTAAATGCTTACAAAAAAGTTGTGCTTATGTAATAATTTTTATAAAACAAAGCAAGGATAGAATCTTTTCAGCAATTTACTTATTAGTATATTAAATTATTTTTTTTATCTGTCAGGATTGTAAGTAAATTACCTAGAAAATAGACAATTTGGTTATACCTATTAAATTTGAGTAGTGGTTATTTATGTCATCAACTATATTTAATGATTTTAATGTAAAACTTATTGTATTTTCTCCAACTATCTTTTGATTGACATAAAGTTAATATTTAAGTTTGTTTATTTATTTAATAAAATGTATTATTACTAAAATTAATAATTACCAAACATTGTAATGTAATTTGTGTTTTATTTATACTCATGCTCATTACATTGAGGAATGCAAGTATTGAAGTACTTGAATATTTTTCTAATGTTAAATGGTTGATAAAAGTTACAGATTATTATGAAGTTTTATAATAGGTACATAAAACTCTAGTTAAAAATATAATGCATATTTTATCAAGTTTATGATCTTGCATATTTAAAGATTTTATACAAATCATTAACACAATTTTTTTTTAGAGATTTAGTTCCAAGCAAGAATAACAATAAAAATTAAACATTTGTCAAATTGATTAATTAAGTGTTGACAATATATAACATAATAGCATTTGAAAACGAAAAGAACTAGAGGGTAGTAGTTATGTATTTTATAATTCCTACCTAAATCTAGATCATGGAGTAACATTAGGACTTTAATGTTTAACATTTCACATTTTCAAAACAAAACATCAAGTTTGAAATCTTTAAAAATATGTTATTATGCATGTTAATAATAATGTATAACAATGATAAGATTTAAGTCTGTTTCAGAATCCAAAAAACGATAAGCTAAAATAAAATCAAAAAACAAATTTTCATTTAGTCAATGGCATAATATGCAAAGTCAATTATATTTGTTTACACCATTGAATTTAATTTTGATAGACAAAACATGAATAAATTAAGTTTAAAAAAATGAAATAAAAAATAGCGACTTAAAGGTAATATATACACAAATGCACATTGTATGATACTAATACAAAAAAATTGAACACTGAGGAATGAATGTTTGTCGTTGGAAGGAGAAGAATTTAAGGAAGAAGGCGGCAGAGCAACACACAGTTACAGTACAATCAATAGTAATTACAATACAAACTTTCAGAACAATTAAAAAAAAAAAAAACAACATATAGAGGTAGTTAATGTGTTTTTAAACAAAAAAAAATTGTTACAAAACACAAACAAAAAAATTCAAATTTTTTTAAAGGTTAAAGCATCAGGGAGGAAAACTTATTCAGTTTTTATTTGTTTAGCCGGTGGTGGTTCACTGTTTTGTGAATTGGAATCTTCCGAAAAACCCAACTGGGTGGCAAATTCGGTTGGTTCTTGAGAATGAGAATCGCTGACAGAAAATGCTACAATAATAATGTAAAAAGAAATTAGTTGGTTTATAATTTAACTCTGTAACAATAAGAATTTAGTGATTAATGATTATATTATTAACTATTGTGCATTTCATGAGTTCTTACATGTATTTGAGTCGTCAGCAATAGTGAAGTTTGAATGAGTAGCTTCAATTGGTCTTTTGCCCAGCATGTTTTCTTTATTCGAGTGAGAATGTTCTTTAGACTTTTTCTTCTGAAAAATAAATTATATGAAATTAAAAAATCATGTTAACTGTAGGGCATTGAATGTTTGTTTGATTGACACTTGAATTTTTAATGAAGTTTTCAGCAAAATCCTCTCCCCAGTAAAACTATTTGCTACTCACAAGATATATTAAACCAGGGCTTGCATTTGAAAATAAAATGTTGTTATATGTTATTTACAATTAAAACATTATACTAATTTTGTGTTTATAGTTATTCAGAATTAAAACGTTATTCAATTTTTGAGTTAATCGTTATTCAGAACTAAATTTTTTATTATAATTTATAATTTATTAATTAAATAATTGAAATTAATTTTTTTTTTTATAATAATATACTATATATATAACGTTTTGTGTTATTTATTTATGTTATTGTTTTCCGTAATAATTACGTTTACAAATTTCAATCGTTTTTTTGTCAAATATAACATTATAACGTTTGCAAGCCCTGTATGACACAAATAATTGAAAAATCTGATAGTGAAAATGTAGAACCTATCTGAGTTATTTGTGTTAATGGTTGGACTTAAATATTATAAAACTATACCTACTTTAATTAATTAATTTAATTTATACTAAATAATTTGTTATATGGGAAAATACCAACATAAAATAATACAATACTTGACACAATTAATTTTAAAATATGAAAAGAGCAATTTTAGTAAGACTTACTTGTTCATTGGATATTATGGGTACCCATTTGTAAATTTTCATGGTAGTCTCTCCAATCGTTACCCATTTCTTTTCCCTGAAACAGTCAATTAAAATATGCAAATATTGACTTTAAATCTATCTGGATTTTTATGTTGAAATAGTTTAAATTGAAAATTATATATAAGCTTGGAAATCAGAAATTTTTATTCCTACTTACCCTAATTTTAATTTGGTAACGAGAGTGTAATTTACTTATACACATTTTATTATACTATAATTAATAACACCAAAAATTTAACAACCAATGGTTAGGCGAGGGGACATTGGATGAAATATATTCTTTATTAATTTGGTAATATAAAAGAATACATTTACAATAACATTTATTTAAAAAAATGTTCTTATTTATTTATTTAATCAAGGCAAAATTAGAATTAGAATAGTATATAATTAAAAAATATACTATATAATTTTAACTTAAAAATTACAAGGTTTGAAAATCTTCTTTTCTGAGAAGAACACTTATTATGGGTACTAAGAAATTTAAAACATTGGAAATATATTTTGTTTGTTAAACCTGAAAACACTCATGTTTCATGACATAATAATTTTATAAAAAAATAATACTAAAATTGAATACTCTAGAAATGCAAAATAACAGCAAAGAAGAAAAATTGTCTTCTATTGTACCACGCCTATGATAACCAATATCATGATCAACAATAATAGGTTATATAACTATCTGTTTATCAGAACAATTTAAGTTTTAATAAAACTTTCATCAGTAAAAACGTATTTTGCTTATAATAGAAAATAGAAAAACATAAGGTTATTAAGTTTAATCTCATATGAGTCATATACAAATGAACAAGAATTTTTTAAGTACAAATCATATTTATTGTTCATAACTCATAAGTTAGAGAAATAATTAAATTTTTAGGTAGTTTAACGTTACTATAAATATAAGTAGATACCTACCTAATTAAATAAATCAGATAATTAACCATTTTATATGATGGTAAATGGTAAAAAAAGTTTGAATTGAACTTGTTTAAAATTATAGAATACATTTTTGATTTAACTGTTAAATAATTTCTGCAAAAAAAAAGAAAGACTCAAACAGGAATGTAGTTAATAAGTAAATATAATCTGACAGTTAAATTATATTATTTAAAATACATAATTAGTACAGTATATAAGTACATATGAACATTTAATAATGAGTAATTATAATTAAAGTAGGTAATATCATTAATGGATAGTAAAAATACTAAATTTTCAATAAATATTAAATTTTTCTTTGTCGACTATCTATTACAGTGATAAATCATGACCTCCTAGTAGTCAAGTGTAAATAGCACGTTAAAACCAGAATAGTCAAACATCAGGAGAATGGCTTTTAGAAAAAATACAAAGTATTCTATACAACAACTGAAGCATGTTGAATCAAAGTCGATTATGGATGAACCATTGTGTACAATATAAACTGTGCAAAACTAGTAGCATCAGAGGTGACAATAATATGTTGGACAGATGAGCTACATTCAGTAAACACTGACAGTGGATGACGGTAGAATAACTTTACACATGAGGGAAAAATTTGAACGCTGAACACCCCCTTTTGGTAGATAGCATTTAAAAATAAAGTTAACTTGTTTATACACTAAATATTCTACATATTGTCGTCACTCACCATCGGCGGACCTTGTCCACGACTTGCATGACCCTTTTAATGTCATCTTTGGCTCTGCTTCTAGTCTCTGCTCGCACTGACCGAGACATCATAATACAAATGACCAACGGCGCTGGTGCAGGTAAGGAGGCGTCCTACCCAAAACACCGGACGAGAAGGCTTACAGTGATTGATTGCCGGCAGCGGACGCACTTCCCTGATCGGTTGATAGAACGCTAGGATGAGAAGATGGTCTCCGATAAACGGCGACTCGTTGCAACGCCAGGTACAGTGTCCCGGTGCCGGATAACGCGGACTTAGTAGTCTGTGTATCTGTAAACAACCAGGAAATAATCGATAAAAAAATTAAAAACTGTTATCATGACGTATCAGTCGGCGTGAGTTGGGCGCCATCTGGTCGCGTAAACAAACAGTTGGCGCAATATTGCGTCGTTGCTCGTTAGCAGTTGCCATGGGTATGTTAACATTTTTAACAAGAATTAATTCATAGTTAATCGTAAAAATAACAACATAATCTGGTCTCAGGAACTCACACTAATTTGAAAATGTATTTATTTTTCGAACGGGGAACTTCTCCGCTTCAACCACATCTGAGTATTTGCATCAGCTATTTGGTCAACATCTTCAAACCAAAATAATTTTTTTGGATAGGCGATCAATTTTTATACATAGTAAAATTATTTATTACCATCGAAAAATTGAATACGACTCATTTCGTCACAGAACAGATGAAATATAAATTTAGGTTAATTACAAACATCCAAATTTTGGATATTTATTTTGAAAATGCAACTGAAGAGACAAAAACAGCATAGTGTGAACTATGGTGTACTATTACTATTGGATCACCACTGATCAAAAATAGTAATTAATAAATAAAATAATTTAAGTATCTCTTTGAGAAATATAATGATGGTAGTATGAATAATCCCAATTTTCTAAATGACATTGCCAAATTTAATAAAATATTGTAATCTAAAGACAATAATGACAATTTAAAATATCAACTCTGTATTATTATCATAGATATATTATTGTAACTAAAAACGTAAAAATGATTGTTTTAAATTTTTTAAATTAAATATTTTGACCTAGAATTATGCATTCTAAATTTTAATGTAAATTAAGCTAACTAGAAGTATGCAAAACACAGAAATTTATTCAATGTAGTATCTTGAAACAGATTCTATGTCATTGTTTACCTAATTTGAATAGTTTGAATCAAAGCATTTTAGCTATAAGTATGTAATAAATATAGAAAAATTACTACACAAAGAAACACAAACATTTGTATTAAGTTTTATTAGTTAAAAAACTAAATTATTAATAACTCACTATGTACTTTTAACACATAAATAAAAAATAAAAATAATATATTTTACACGTTATGTTATATTAATAAGATAATAATAAAATAAATCATTCTTTTGAACAATAGAATACATCATCAAAACAATATTTGTGTGTTACTTCCATAAGCAAACTGTCCTAACCAATCCGTTTTTGCAGGTGAAGGAGATAATACCATACTAGGACTGATATCCATGTTTTCTGGAAGTGATGAAGGAATTTTGTCGATACATCTTTCTCTTTTATAACTTTTTATACTATCGACATCTCTATATAAATCTGGTATTATCATATTCTTCGATCTAAAAATAATATTAACAATAACTACTGATTATTTATGTGAAATACTTTAGTATAATTATGTGACAATTTGTAACAAAATATATAATTAAAATAATTTATAGATTAATTGAAACATTGACTGTATAATACCTTATAATAGAATTACAGAATTAGATTAGGTATGATTTATTTCTAATGGAATAATGATCTAACTTGTGAAAAAAATTGAAAACAACTAATGCTTGAAAGTTTTAAGATTAGGCTGTAAAATTGAATTTAAATAACAGATAAGGAGCATTAATATTAAGTAAATGTAACATAAATTTGTGTATAATTTTACCTAAGATTTAATGAATTAAGCAATTTTTAATAAAAATAAAAATATTTTAATTCGTTGTGTATACACCCAACCATAGTTAGGATTATAGTAGACACCCAACCATAGTTGGATTGATAGAAGACACCCGACCATGGTCGTAGACGCACGACTATAATATAATAATTTATAGTTGTTACTTATTAGTAATATTAACTAGCAAGGTAAACATTTAACTGCCGTCTACTATCTTAATAACAAGTAAATTTGAATACCGCATTACTCAAGAATAAATTCCAATTTCTTTAAGTATTTTCGATGTGCTACATTTAATGTGCGACAATTGCTCATAGAAAAATGATGAAAATAATGGTTTTTTTTAAAAATTTCAAACTTATTTTGAAAGTCAGAGTACGATTAGAATAATTGACCAACCTTAAATATTTAATTTTTTTATGTCTTAAAATAAAATTACAAAAAAATAAGTCATTTTCTGAACTACGGAATAAACTGTAAATTGTAATGTAGAATAGCAATAATTTTTTTTTGCAGTTAAGTGTTTACCTTACTAGTTACTACTACAAATAATTATAAACTATTATATTATGGTCGTGTGTCTACATCAGTCTGACCATGGTCAGGTGTCTACTATAATCCAGACTATGGTCAGGTATATACACAAAGTGTTAATTAATACATAAAATAGTATAATTTACTTTTTTTTAGTAAATAAAGGATTATACTCACCGAGGAAGAACATATGGATCAAATGGAAAGTAAGAGTATAACCATTCATCCTTGATTGACTGATCAGTGACTCTAATATGACCATCCATTACCACATAGCAATAAGTTAATTGATACATTTTTGTAATATGTGCAAAACGATCAACTACTTTTGAACAACATAGACGCAATGGACTTAATCTGCATGTCACTATATTGGACAAATTTAAATTTTCCATAAATTTAAGATCTGAAATGAATAATATCATAGTTACTAATTAATCTCTATCACTATATCAGTACACAAATATTGGTATTCATTTTACTCATAGTAGCAGCAATTTTAAATAATCTTATAATCCTGAAAAATGTTAAGTATAAAATTTGAACTAGTAATTAGGAATTTTTGTTTATTTATGGTCATTCCTCAGTGATTATGGATCTCCCTGAATTACGTAGTCTGAGATAAGAAGACTTTCCTGTTAAACTAATAAAGAAGGGCAAGACCATAGAATTTTTCAAATAGAGGTCAAGTGATACCTTAATTTAACGTCACAAAAAGATTGAAAATTTTGATAGATCCAGTTCATGGACAATGGAATTAGATATTAGATAAATTCACATAAAATAAAACCGTTGCATGGAACAGCATGTTGGATTAACCTGTTTTAAGAAATTATATAAACTTGTGTATGTTGGTCCAATACTGCATTGTATAGTATTGTAATGTTTGATTTAAAAATAAACAATGAAACAGAGGGGAAAGTATGCTAATGCAATTTATTCTCCAGTTTGCAATACCATTTGGAAAAACATTAATGAAGGACCTAAACCCGTAAACATTTCTAGAAATAAACTTGTTTGGAAATACTTAAGAATTATAGAATTATGCTTCAGTTTTGGATAAAATTAAAACTTACTTCGTTTATTATCCATTAGATCTTGATGTCTAAAAGAAATTATATAGAATAATGCTTGACACATTGAATAAAATACTGCATGCCATCTTAATAATTCTTCATCTACTACTTTAACAGATTTATCTACATTATTTATATATTTATTACACCATGTGGAGATTTCATAAAGTGTATTCTTCAGCACACTAAAAATTATATACACCAATTTTAGTTATAAATATTATTATTAAAAATATTAATTATAATCACAATTCTTTACTTATTTGTAATAAATGGTGCTCTGCATAGAAAACTAGCCAAATAACCAGCTGCTGCCTGTCGCAAAGTAGATGGAGATGATACATCACAACATTTTTTCAATAACCAATTACTAAAATTTTCTGCTAAAGAAGTTTTAAAACTAAGAAAATAATAAATTACATATTGAATATGACTACTGTTATATGTTGGTAAAATTTCATTTTCAAATATTGATAACAAATCATGATATAACGATTTAGTAGTATCCCATCTGAAAAGAATATAAATGTAAATAATTATTTTTAAATTGAACAATATTAAAACTGTTAAGTGCCTAGTTGAAACAAATTATTTTTTAGTAGATTTAAATATTATACTTACAATAAACTACCATTAGGAGTATGGCAAATAGTTTTCATATAATTGAATATTCTTTTAAGACAAATATCCAATGTATCTGAAAAATGTTCTTCTTCGACTTTCTCAGGACCAACTTTAATGCACGCTCCATCATCTACATCCATTGGAAATATATCTTCAACATCAATATTAATATTTGATTCTAATCTGTCTAGTTCGTCTTTGGATATGTGAACATCAATTTCTACTAATCTGCAAAAATAATAGAGATTACACAAAATTTCATGATTTACAAAAAATTCAATTTTTTATATGCTTAACTTACTTGTTGATAATGAGGCTCAAAATATTTTTTCTTAAGGATGGTTCATACTCAACAATGCAGAGTAAATTGTGTATGTAATGAAGGTGGGAATAAGTACTGTTTGTCTTATATGGAAACTTTTTTTTAAGTGCCGATATTAATAAATCTTTTGCTCTAAAGTAAATATTTAAAATTAATAATGAATACTAAGTATTAAAGATGTGTTTATTTCTTACAATGGAATGGCTTTCAAAAGAGCTTCAAGAGTTACATGGACATTTAAAAATCCTCTTTCTTCTTCTTGAGATGGCATACCATTGACACGATCACAAGCAGCACTGTCCACTATATGAATGATTATATTATATTATATTTTTTTTATATATGAAGATTATATTATCTAAATTTTATTTCAGTTTTGGTATTACCATGAGAAAAACACGCCACAAGTTGTTCTATTGCGAATTGTGTATGATAGCTGTACGCAGTACAAACATTGAGTAAAAATAATCGATATTCTTTAACTACTTCATCACTTCTATTCATCCACTTTAAAATCTAAAAAAAATGTACATGATTGATAGTTTTCTTTAATATATATAATTTAAAAATCTTACCAAAATAACTTTTACAAAAAGTGTAAGATTTTCATTTAGAATATTCACACAATTTCTGGCATCTTTCAATAACTTGATAAGTTCATTATCCTATAAATTATTACATTTTAAACATGGTTTTTATTGGGTTCACTATGAAGTGTTTTTATTGTTTTATTAAATTAATATGATAATACTCTACATCAGGGATGACCAAACAATCGATCGCAAACGATTTAAAATTTGATTGCGTTAGAATTTATTTATAGGCTAGTACATGAAAATTAATCATGGTGGTATGGTAACTAAATAATAAAAATTTTTTATTGTTAAAATCGATCCTATTAAAATCATAAAAATAATTTTAATAGTCATGTTTAAAGTAACAAAAAGTTAAAAACAAACAAAAAATATAGGTTAATGTTGATATTAATATTACAAATTTATTTTATAATAAAATGTATTTTTTATAAAAGGTATTAATTAATCGGCCAATTTTATTATTATTATAGACATTTCACAAATTTTTTTCTGTCCTACCAATGCAATGTTGATTTTTAAAATTTTCTTGCTCCCTCATTATAAAGTTTTCGCATTTACACTTTGAGAACCTCTGCTCTAAGGTGAAGTTTATTTTTAGTAGATAATAGCTAAAAAAATTTTGGCCATCCCTGTTCTACATAATAGATGGAAAAGTATATAAAATATAACTTTTCCATAAATTAAAAAAAAATCAATTTTATATAATATATATACTTCTTTTATATCATATTTTTTTATATTATTTATTCAACTTACATTTATTTCGGTAGCCAAGTCTCTAATATCACAAATTAGATTGTTATACTCTATTAGATCATCTTTATTATTGCTGTCATAGTTGATGAGCAATAATTTCAAGTTATTGAATAAATCAAAACACACTCTTCGACCAGGTACATTATTTAATGTTTGCTTTCCACATTTTTTTAAAATAGAGGGTGAGCTTATAGAATTATTCAAGTTGTAATTGGCACTTTTTGGATGGCAGAACGACGACATCTGGAACTAAAATTAAATAAAGATTAAAATTAGAAATAAAATTTTATTTTATTGCGATTAATAAGTGTCTACATAATTGAAAACACAATAAACTAAATTTTTTTTTGGATATTGTCCCACTAAACACACTTTGGGAAATGCTGGGGTAGACTATAACACATTATAATCATTACATATACACTAGAACCTCGATTATCCGGGATAATGATGGGGAGAGGGACACAGGGATAAATGAAAATCACGGTTAATCAAGACTTTTTATAATAATGAAATTTTAAAAATTTTAATTCAATTGTAATTAGAAATATACATAAGAAGATGTATACATATAATAATGTTATACATACATCTATAATATTGTATACAACAAGTTATTAGGGCTTAATATATGAAGTTATCAGTCTTTGTTTTTTTTTGGTTTGAAATAATTTTTCTTACTTCAGACAGGTTAATAATCAACACTTTTTTTTCTAGAGAAAGAACGTCACATTTTCGTTTAGCACTCATTATTAGAAGATTAATATGTTATACCGCATGTTATGTTCGGCGATAGCAAAGGGCAAAAGCAAACTGAAGGTGATTCAATAAATATAATAATCAATGTACAATATTGCTTATCTTCATATTATTATCATAAAAAATGTCAAAAATGTTCAATTATAACTACATATATATCTACAGTCCATACTTATTTTTAAATTTTTGGAAGAGTGGGCACGGTTAATCAAGGATTTACTGTATGTAAAATGATTTAATCTAAGGGACTCACACTTTGTTTAAGATAGAGCGAAGTCATCCAAGTTGATATCAGTTGGTGGCATTTTTGTAAAATAGAATTATCAGATTGAATGCATAACTTTAAAAACTATAAAAATTAATGTCTAAAACATACTTTGATATTTTTATATGCAGTGGTAATTGTGATTACTTTAAAATACCTTAACTGTTATAGATGAACTGGTTAATGCCATGTATGTCAAAGTAAAGTTTATAAGTTCAATCTTTGGAATCTAATTAGTGAAATGTTAGTGAGGTCAATACTAGAACACTTTTTTAGTAGTTTATATTTTATTACAAACTACAATAAGTGTCAATTATTACACGGTACTTTCATGACTGGTGCTTATTCATTCAAATAAAATTATAGCAGTGTTTTATTAACTAAAACTGGCAGCAATATTCTAATAACAGAGGTTCTAAATAATAAAATAAAAACTGTAAGGTAAATGTTTATACTTACAGATCGTATTAGCATATAATAAATTGTATTTATTTTTTGGTAAGTATCAAATCCAATGGAAATTATGTGCCCAAAACAGTTATTCGTGTAAAATATGAATCTTACCAGAATTCCAAAAGGGAACTCTGGTCACTAGGTTTTGCTCAATCGATAGAAAATTTGAAACGCGCAATAATAAATAGTAACATTAATTTTATGTTTACTGATGACGATTAGCGATCGCCAACTTCCGAATAAGTAAAAATATTAATTTGTAAGTAATTGGTTCATGATTGTATAATATTTATATTATTTATAAGTTATAACTAATAAAATGAAACATGAAACGTATTCCCATGCCTGTAAAAAATTATTTTACGTATTTACAAATCACATTTTTCGGTTATCAGTAATCGAGATTCCAGATACTGTCTTCTCCAATGGGGTTATCGGGAACGGACTAAGATAGATAAAAAAAAATATTAATATTATATTACGCGTCTTTTTAATCGTGACGTCTGAATAAGTCGAAAAATATTCAAATGGTATGGATGATAATTATTTGAATTATATTTTCAGGTAACACTACAGAGTAACGTATTAATGTGAGCATGTGGTAAATCGAATGGACAAGTCTTGTGCAAAACTCATGTGCGCTTTAGCTTTATCTTTTGAATGTTTGATAAACGTTTGAGGTTACAAACTATATTACAGTTACACATTTTGATGCTAACTTCAAATCATAGGTCATCGTGATCCCGGGAAAATTTCAAAATCAATGAAGCTTTGAAACAGAGTAATAAATTAGTAATTTCCAGTTACTCTATGCTTTGAAAGCACTAGTATACATTATTTTTACATTATATAATTTTTTTTTGTTTTATAAATATCAATAAAAATTTTTATGAATTGGTAACAATTCTTAAAAATTTAATGCAAAGGTCCTAGTTAAAAAATAAAGAAAATTTATAGTCTTAATACTTTTTCATTAGCATTTCAATTTAGGATTTTGTCAAAATTTATCAAAACCTTGAAAATTATAAATTATTTTATAGTTGGAAATTCATAAAAAAAAAAATGTTCTGTTTGTATTTAAAATATGAACATTTAATAAAAGAAACTATTTACGTCTTTTTTATGATTTATATTAGTTGTCTTAAAGAAAAGCAATTGAATAAATGAAGAAAAACCAGACATTTTCACATAAATTCAATGTCCGACAAAATTGATTTTATTTTTTAATATAAATCAAAAACTAAGAACCGCTGAATGTAGATACTTATAACTTTCATCAAATGTTTATAATTTATATTATCATTTTATATTTATGATAACATTTTCAAAATATTTCAAATTTTTAACTATTTTTGTCTTTTGAGCTATTAATTTTATATCACGAATCACGATACGTGCGAGTTTTTCACTATTTGGTAAGTTCGCAAAGTATAAGTTATTGAAGTTTACTAACAGGAAATTGGTTATCCCGAAATACTGTATCCAGGTATCAAGACGCTTTCAACTAAACCGGTAATCCTGGGCAAATCAGGATGGATTTTAATCAATGATAATTTTAGTTCTTCAAGTTAACAAACTCAAAAAATATGTTAACTTTTTTAAAAATAAGAAGTTAGTATCGCCAGTTTCTACAGTGCACATGATACTCTTTAAAAGGTATGAAAGTTGTATAAGTACAAAAACGAAAATGTAGTCCTTAAATATATTTAAAAATTCCAAAATATATAAATTGAATAACACTTATTAAAATGGTAGATAGGTAGATGGTAAAAATCTGTTTGATTTTCAATAAAATAACCTAAACAAGTACTAATACACAAATGATTTTTCTGTTTAATTAATCTAATACAGCTTATTTTAATACTTATTTACTCAAATTCTTTAAAATATTGATATTATACTTTAATACATTTTTTACGAATTTTATCTCATAAGTGTATAACTTAAACATAGCTAATATGTATGTTACTTATAACTGTAGCTTAAAAATATCTAGCAAAACCATAGGGAAGCGACGGTAAAGGACAAGTACAGTTGCTCCCTTGTCCACTGTGGTTTTCCAGGTGACCTGCTAAGTGTTCCCACACGTTTCTGAGATCTTACAGCGAGTGTGTAGGCAATGCTTTTGATAGCTTGTCAGGTTTGTAGCCCTTACTTTGATAGCGGGGGGTTGGTCAGCGAGCCATATTCTAACAGTAACAGCAAATTAACGGGTCAGAGATTGGCCCAAGGAAAGTGTTACAACAAGGTATGGTTCTGCATCCATAAGTGGAATTTTCATTTGATGGGTCTTGTAAGGTCCGTGACTAGCACACATCGCTAACATACGGTCTGTAAATAAGTAAGCAAGATAGCAAGAGCAACAAACTCGGTAACTTCTAAGTGTAATTTAAAAATATTTATTTTGTACTATACATTAATTTACACATAATAAAAACAAATCAATTTTATAATTTATTTTATTTTATACCTTCAAAAGTTAATTAAAAAAATTATTATTTTTAAAAGGCAATTAATGGAAACGGAATAAGAATTAAAAAGCTATTTAAGTGAAAATAATTTATTTAAAGACAAAAATAATAACAATCACAGTATAACCATTGTAGTTTATCGTTGTTGATTCACAAGTTGTCCGAGCCAATCAGTTTTTGCTGGTGAACTTGTAGATAACATACTTGGACTAATATCCATGGTATCAATATGCAAAGATGATTCTTTATCTTCTTCATCGTCATTAGTATGTTTATTTATATCATCATCAAAATGTCTATATAGATCAGACATTATAAAATCTTTCGATCTAAAAATGATAACAATAACATAACATTTTACAAGTATAAAAGAGATATGACTACTCATATGTTTCAAATCATAGTGACATTTTTACTATTTCTTAAAGTGCTTTTCATAACAAAAGTCCCTTGATACTGATGTGCCAGGTGGTGTTAGCCAAACCAGGGGTCGGAAAATAAATAAAATGTTCATTTTAGATTAGGATTAGTAGCAGTTTCGTATTTTGTGTATCCATAACAAAAAATTGCCATTTAGTGTGTTAATATCAAGGGACATTTGTTGTGAACATACTATAATAATTTTTGAAAAAAAAATTTCATGAAATTAAAATGATTATTAGAATCCCAAAAACAATAGTATTATAATATTTATTTTAAAATACATCTTTATATACTATCCAGTTAAAAAATAACTAGTTTTGAATAACTTAACCATACATTTGAAAATATTTCGTTTTTCTCATTCAAACATTATTGATCAACTTGACAAACTAAGCAATTAATCATGTTAAATAAAAAATAGTTAAATTATAGATAGTGAAGTTCTATTTAATCACAGTCTATCATCTTATTTAGTTGTATAGTTAAATAAAAATACTTAATAAAGCGCTATAATTTAATAATATTTACACTCACCTTGGAAGAACATACAAATTGAACGGAAAAAAAGAATACAACCATTCATCTTTGATTGATTGGTCTGTAATTCTTATATGCCCATCCATGACCACATAACAATAAGTTAACTGATAAGTTTTAGTAATATGTGCAAAACGATTGACTACTGTCGAACAACATAAACGTAATGGGCTTAATCTACATGTAACTATTTTAGATAGATTTAAATTTTCCATAAATTTTAGATCTGAAACAAGAAAAATATAATTTAATATATAATAAATAGCAGTAATACATATATTAAAAATAAAACTAAATATTAAAGCAATTTAAAAATATTGTGTAATTAATTACTTCGTTTACTATCCATCAGATCGTGATGTCTAAAAGAAATAATGTAGAACAATGATTGACACATTGAATAAAATACTGCATGCCATCTTAACAAATCTTCATTTACTACTTTAACTGATTTATCTACTCTATTTATATAATTATTACACCATGTAGACATTTCAAAAAGAATATTCTTCAAAACACTAAAATAAAAATAAAAAATAATATATATAAATTAATTATAACTATTTCTAGTAAAAAGTTAAAGTAATTAAATTACATTACCTATTTAATACAAATGGTGCTCTACAAAGAAAACTAGCTAAATAACCAGCTGTAGCTTGTCGTATAGTTGATGATGCCGAAACATCACAACATTTTTTCCACAGCCAATTGCTAAAATTTTCTGCTAGTGTTGTTTTAAAACTAATAAAATAGTAAATTATATATTGAATATGACTACTGTTATATGTTGGAAGAATTTCATTTTCAAATACTGACAACAAGTCGTGGTATAATGATTTAGTATCATTCCACCTAAAAAAATATATAAGATACATAGTTAATTAATTTATGAAGAATAGATTTGAATATTATTATAATAATTCAATAATGTAAATTAATAAAATCATACTTACAATAAATCACCATTAGAATCATGACAAGTAGTATTCATATACATGAATAGTCTTCTTAGGCAAACATCTAGTATATGTGAAAAACTTTCTGCTTCCAATTTATCAGGATCTACCTGCATATATTCTCCATCGACATCCATAGGGAAAATATCTTCGATTTCAACATTTACATTTGATCCAAGTCTATCTAATTCTTCTCTGGGTATGTGAACATCAATTTCTACTAGCCTAAACAGGATTATATTATATTTATATGCATTTTTATACATCCATTTTTTTAATTAATGCTATAATAACTTACTTGCTAACAATAAGACTAAGAATTTGTTTTCTTAAAGATTTTTCATACTCAGTTATAAATAATAAATTGTGTATATAATGTAAATGGGATTCCACACTGCTTTTTTTGTAAGGAAATTTTTTTTTGAGAGCTGTCATTAATAAATCCTTTGCTCTAAAGAAAATATATCATATTAAAAATAAAAACATATATAAATAATTTAAATATATTTCTTACAATGGAATGACTTTTAAAAGCGCTTCAAGAGTCATGTGAACATTTTTAAATCCTCTTTCTTCTTCTTCGCTGGGCATACCATTGACACGATCAAAAACAGTACTGTCCACTATAAAAATAATTGAAGAATATAATATTTAATACATATTTTTTTTAAACCTAACGTCTCATACTTACCATGAGAAAAACATGTTACAAGTTGTTCTATTGCAAATTTTGTATGATAGTTGTGCGCAGTACAAACATCAAGAAGAAATCCACGGTATTCACTGACTACTTCATCACTTCTGTTCATCCATTTTAAAATCTAATAAAAACGCAGAATTAATGGTTTAATATAAAATATAATAAACAAATATTCTTACCAATATAACTTTAACAAAAAGTGTAAGATTTTCATTCAAAATATTCACACAATTTCTTGCATCTTTTAATAGTGCAACTAGTTCTGTATCCTGTAAAATATTTAAATGTATATTCTATTAAATGAAAATTATGAATTTCTAACTAGACAATTTTAACATAATTAAATAGATTTAGTTTCATAAGAGATTTGGGTTATTACATTATTATATTTATTATTGTAGATTGTTTTTCACTACTAATACTTTTTTTCTATCACTAACAGTGTTTTGAGTAGTAAGAAATTATCTTTAGTTTTGATTTATGAACAAATATAAATTGAGAACAGTTATTTTTCATTTGCACTATGAGAGGTTAAGCTCTTTAATTAAAATCATCATTTTTGAATGGATTATACAACCCAAATATGTTTATTTTCCTTCAATTCTGGTAGAGCTTAAAATTTCTCTCAATGATTGTGCATACCAGCTTTACCTTTTAATTCTCACCTGTTTATGCACCAAAAAGCCACTCTTAGGTAATTGTTAATGTTGTATAATCTTGACCTGTTGTTTTCTTTACCCCCATTATACTTGACCAAGTTCATATGCATCAGGCAGCTACTATTCATTTGGGACAAAGTCTTGGGCATGGGTGTAATCTGTAATAGATTCATCTTAGATGAATCAGATAAAAATATTACAAGTTAGGTTGTTAACCAGTTTTTGATTACGAAAACTTCCGAACATGATTATGTATGTATGAGATGGTTATATACTCAAAAGAATTGTGTGGGTTCATATTATAGTTTTCTAATATTTTGTTTGTTTCATTATATACTTAAGTTATAATATATAAATTAGACTTCAGATAAAATTAAAATAAAACAATATTATTGATTGTTATTGAATGAAATTTAATCAATTTATACATTAAAAAATTTAATAGATTATTTTAAATGTTTATTAAATAATTTGAATTATAATACCTCTTGATGAAGTCAATTATTATTAGGTTCTGATTGATAATTACTAAAATTTATTTTAACTGTTATTCATCAATTGAAGTACTTAGTATTATCAAAAGCTTATAAAAGAAACTAGAAGCTATAAAGTGAAGTTTTAGAGTGATTGGTACATTAGAATGAAAGACATAGATGTAGTTTATTATTTAATAGTTGATTAAATAAGCTATAAGTACTAATTGAAAATTTAAAATCTTGATTTCACATGGAATAAATATTAAACCGAGTTAAAAGTTTGAAATCAGGTTAATGCAGGTTTTTTTTTTTTTATGTTACAAACTGAACAATAAGTTTAATTGATTTAAAAACAAATAACACGATTAAAGAATGAAGAGGACTCTGAATGGAGGTACTTTGTCATTTAATCAATTTTAAATAAATGCAGATTTGAACTATTAAGAATTTAATTCATATAGGTAGCTTCTATGGATAAATTAATCAAAAAATAAAAAGTTAAGTAAGATAGGATTTCACAGATTTTATTGTTTTAAAAACTTATGTTCAGAACAAAGTTTATTGAGACACTTATTTGTACTGGTTTTGGGCTACTACATAGTAATGTCTCATAATTTAAAATTGTTTTCTTAATTCTTTTACTTACTTGGTTATCAGTTTTATTTTGAATAAATTCTAATTGTAAATATTAGTTAAAATAACAATATTTGATAATGGACATCAGAAGAACATATGATAATGAAAGTAATAATCACTTTCTAAATATAGCCAACCTACTGCCTTAAACTTTATACTACATTAATTTACAGTTTGGAAAATACCATATTATGATTTATGAATTTCAAGAATTACGATTACAAAAGATAATATTAATACTGATGTAATATAATGTATTGTTTATTAGTTTGTACACCATCAATACACATTTATTTGTTGACTCGTTAATGAATGTGGACTCTATCAAAAGTTTTGTTTAATATATTAAATAGTGATTATGTTGTCTAAAAGATTGTAATTCTAATAAGAAATTGCAAAATTACTTCTTATTTATTAAAAAACTTAAACCTACTGATGATTTTAATGTACAGTGTACAACTTGCCATTAACATTTTTATTACTATATAAAATAATTTATAATTTTGCTTTATTCTTAAAATTTAAACCGTAAAGCAGGCCATTATTTAATTAAATCCTTAACTAGTTAGGTTAAAATTAGGTTAGATGTGTTATCATATTACCTAATTTTGACATTATGAATGATTGTATGAATAACAGTTCTTAATAATAATTTATTTATATTTTGTATTTTAAAAACCAAAGTTCTCTTTAAAAGAACTAGATTAAAAAATTGTCAATATTATCAAACTTCAAGGAGTCTGGTTGAAATTTCAAGTTTTATGATTTTCTTAATGTTTGATAGTATATTAATTGTAATAATTAGAATTAATAGAATTACCAAACCATAACTTCTTTTAAATAATATAAAAGAAATACTAACCTTTATTTCAATACCAGCATCTCTGATGTCACATATAAGATTATTGTATTTAAGTTTTTCTTTATCATTGTTTTGATCAAAACTAATAAGCAATGCTTTCAAATTGTCAACAAGGTTGATTTTTACTTTTTGTTTTGGTACATTATTTAATAATGTGTTACGTTTTTTCAATATTGAAGGTGTACTTGTGCTCGGTGGCCTTAAGTTGTGTGTACCACTCTTAGTAGTACGATATGATGACATTATCCTGCAAAACCAAATTATAGAACTTAAAATATAAAAATAATGTTTTGATACAATGTATGAAATATGGCGTAAATTTATCCAGAATGAATAAATATACGAAATAATATTATACAACATATTTAATGCAAATTAAATTTATTAATGGTTTTTGGATATATTCTTAAGTCACTCCACAAAAGAAAATTAAGATAAAATTGGAAGAAGGCATTATATTGACAATATACCGTTTAAAAACGATTGTTGCAATATGTCTCTATTTCTTATACTTGCGTAAAATTACACAAATACCATATCACTTTTTTTTGTAAAAAATAGTTGTGCATTGTTATTTTTCAAAGTGTGGTTTATTTACCTTATTTTATTGTTGAAAAAACTGCTTACCTATACTATATTCTAATAACAAGTACAATTAAATCCACATAAATTTATTAGGAAAACTATATAGCACGTTTAATTACTTTAATTATCTTTTACCAGATTGCTTATATTTAAGTTACAAAATTCCAGTTAAATTTGTTCCATATTAAAAGTCGTTGGCATAAGGCCATGCTATAATAATACTACGTATGTACAAGTACACCGGTCACCGGGTAATCGTAGTCGACAAACCGCATGGCGAGCACCACTAAATTATAACTATACGAAAAAATAATAACATTGTGTTCACCATACCCGTTTGTTCACGTCAAGCTATCTCGTTTCCGGCGAAAACTATCATCCACGATGACATTTGGTGATCGAAATAGATCGGACAATAATTGCAATCCAAAAAATCTAACAATTGATATTTGATAGATAATGCGATTTTCCGAACTGTCGTCGTCGGCCGTCGCGTTGCTGGCAATAACCACAAAACAGAGTGAAGTTAGGGAGGGGCGAATGGTAGACGGGAAGACGTGTCGACTGGTAGAAACGTAGTGGGAGGAAGTAAAATGTTCAAACATGCAATAATTCTCAATTCTGCTACTGATATTACTGATAATATAACCTAACCATCGCGTTCGCCTGCGGTATCACGACCGATAATAAGTTGATTATTACGTCATAAATGTAACAGCCGTTTACAGGCTGGCCACAAGCAGTGGATGAAATTCTCGCAATCGCGCGTATGGTTGGTGCGTTTCATTCGCATTAAATATTTATATAACTCTATCACGCAAACGTTGATAATACATAAATATAAATCTAAAAATCAAAAATTCAAAACACGGTTTTGAGTTTTGTTTTTTAGACATTTAATGTTCAAATCTTGACAACGTTAGATAGGTATTTAAATAATAAATAATGATTTTGTTGTGATACAAGTATATTTTTTGTAGGTATTTGACCATCATTTCCATACGTTCTTTTCTGTCTATTTTTACCCTCGGAAAATGTGTCCTTTTTCTTTGTTCTACCAAAGTTTTAGTCTTGTAGTCAAGTTATAGATAATCTAAGTATTCTAAATTAATATTCCTATCAATGATAGTTGTATAGTTTCGTGTCATCACGCGTAGAAAATTCGGTTTTATAGGTACTCGTACAGTCGTACTATTATTGTTAATATTTCAAATCGAATGATAATATACCTAATTAAAGTCATTTATAAACGCCTTAACGCAAAAACGAAATACCCAACACCTATGTTCTTTCCATCATCTATTCTTGCTTTTATTTTTATGATAAATTTTCGGCTAGTAAATTTGATTTAAATAACAATAAATGTGTTATCAAACATTTCATTCATTCGTTCATTTCGTTTGTTTTATTTTTGTTGACTTTTTTTATTATTACTCATACACGTCATAATATACAATATAAATGAATGTAAATGAATAAATGTAAATGATAAGATACAACATGAAAGTTGACTTAAATGATTTGAGGGATGGAAATCGTTCAGCAATAGCATCTCCAATTTATTTTGATAGGTTTTGAGGAGAAAACTTTTTTTTTATTATTTTTATTTAAATAAGAACGTGTTTTGGTCATTTCTTTAAAAGTCTTCTCGGAGGACTCTTGAAAATGGTGATCGATGACATAATGACATAGGTACGGGAAATAAATGGGTTCTGATTTGAGTATAGAGAATGGAATTCCATTTTTTTAATTGTTGAATTGCTATTTCGTTAACAGTGGGAATTTGTAGATTGTTATGTAGAGCGTTTTTGTTGATTTAAAAATAATTTTGAAAATCCAAATGATTTAGGTAATATTTTAATTATTTAGCATCAAGGATAGTAATAAATATAACATTGTGTGTTGTGGTATTATATTTAATTCTTTCTACTATTCGGTTTAGCAATAGTAATCAGAATAAAAAAATGGTCTCATTTCGTTTTGTGACGTATAAAGTGCTTAATTTAAAATGGAAAAAGGACACAAAACTATTTATTTTTTTTTATAAATGTGGCAGTTTGGTTATTCCGATTACTATTGTTAGCTAAACTATTATAACCTTATTTTCCAGCATCTGATTATTAAAATTTGACTGAGTGAATATAAAAATGTAAAAATAATACGCTTTAAATTATAACATAATGCATGGAACAATAATACTAAAGTATTAAAAACTAAAGCTCTAAAAATAACGATTTAAAAGCAGATTAGATTTTAAAATTGAATTTTCTCAAAATTACGTTTTTTAGTTGATACTCTTGTTACCAAGAGCGTAAATTATTTTACCTTACATATCAAAATATTACGTAGAGCTATCCATAACCTGTTCAAATTTTCTATTTTATCAATTCAATAAAATGCGTATTTTTAGTTTATTAAAACAAACAATCGAATAGTCTTTGAACTGGCCTACTTCACATTGAGTGTATGCCGCACGCGTGTTGGCGCCACCGTTAACGCTACATCGTTATATGTAGGTTTAAACACGACTACTTACTTTTAAACGATTTTCGAGGTATTACTAGGACTCAGCTGAAATCCTTCGTGCAGCTTTTTCTTTTTCAATGATATGGTCATCCTTTATTTTAAACACAACTGTAACAATACCGTGCAATACGAGGTGGGGTGGGTAATATTTTCGTCGTTTACACGACATAACACATACGTATAGTGCAGTAACACGAAAATGCTTTTATTGATTGAACTCAAATGTTAAATATTAAAACGTCTAATTTATCGATGTCCGAAGTACTGCTCAACGCGGTACACGACGCGTATAATAATATAATCATAAAATATACACTAAGTCTAACGACATCATATTGTATAGGCGTGTTTTAGGCGCACGATAAATAAAATTATGTTATCCGCCGTAATGCCGCGACAACGACTGGGCGATTTCGGCGGCGGCGGCAGCCCTAGACTCACGCCTTGCGCTTGTCGTCGTACTTTTCGAGCGCGCTCATCATGAACTCGCTGACCAGGTCGATCTGCGACTCGGACGTGGACTCGCCCTTGTGGTGGTGATGGTGGTGGCCGCCGAACACGAATTTCAGGTACGGCAGCACCGCGCACACCGCCGACACGATGGACACGAGACCGGCCACGGCCACGGTGGCCACGGCCCCGAGCACGGTGACCAGGGCGGCCAGTAGGGCGATCTTGACGAGTTTCTTGAGGTTCAACGACTTGAGTTTGCCGATCACGTAACCGGCCACGGCGCCGATGATCTTCTTCGGCGTGCTGACCGCCTCCAGCAGAGCGGACATCCCCAATTCCAGTAGGCCGCTGCCGCCGTTATCGTCCTCGCCATCGTCGTGCGACGACGACACTTCCGACATGAGCACGATCTTGTCAGGCTTGATGTGTTTCTTGTGTACCACCACGTTGCTGGGCTCTGCGGTCGGTTCCTGTGGCCGGTGTTCGGTCGGTATGCTGACGGCCAGCGATACCGACGCGGCCAACGCCACGATCAAAAACGCGGACGTGCACCTGCGAGGGCATCATGGATTATTTCATTATTCGTCGTTTCGTATTTTTTCTCTCTTTTTCTTTTTTTTTTTTTTTTTTTTTTTTATTTTTTTATCGCGGGGCGCATAAGGGATACAAAACACGAGTATTATGATGTGAAGTGAAAAAAAATATAATATAGTAAAATAGTAGAACTATTATCTTCTAATTATTTTCTTGTATTAATAATACAAGAAATATTAAATATTTTAAAATACATATTATATGATACTTATATATTGCGTCGAATTAAATTATATTTTAATCATAATTGATTTCGTAAATGTATTAAACTAAACGTGTCGGATTAAGCGATGAAATTCTAAGCAGCTGACGTTTCAGCATATTGTTATTGTTGTCTTTTACATTTAATATTTAACATCTTAATTAAATTAAATTAAAATAATGTAACAATGAACAAAATAAATAAATATAATTTCTGAATAAGTATCGAACAACATATAATTTAATAAATTTTATCAATTTAATATTATTTATAAACATCATTAGTTGATTGACATACCTATATTAGATGGATAGTATTGATATATGTGAATAAAAAGAGTTTCAATTTACAACTGTAAGTAGTCGTTTAAATAACTGAATAATATAAAGATCATGAAATATATAATTCGATAAACTAGAGGACTAACTATAAATTATCTAAATAAATTTTTAATATTTTTGTTGGTGGGATTGAAATAGATAGTGACGATAGTGTACGAATTTTTCGAGTAGAATACGTTTCTAGCTCATACGAAAAAAAAATAAACTCATCACACTAGAGTATACTAATGCTCAAATTTGAAATTATTTACATTGTATTATTTTTAAGTAAATAATTATTTAAAAAAAAATAAGGTTATACATTTACGGATATTTTACAATAAGTATAAGTGTTTCAGTTTTTAAAAGTTTTATAATAATAATATTTTTAACACGTTTTTTTTCTTGTGCTAATATTCAAAAATTATAAAAATATATTATAATATGATTAGGGAACAAGATCGATGTTTTAAGCGGCGTTCTAGTGATAAGCAATTTTAGTATTTAACTATTCAAATATATTATTAGAGTCTTAATATGATTTATAATTTAAAATTTATCATAAAAGTTTTCGTTTTTTTTTTTATTTGTAGAAAATCTTAAAAATATTCAATTTAAATTTTATTATAGGTAACGTCGATACATTTTATAGTTATGATGATACTATATATCATGTAATTATTTAAAACAAATAAAACTCACTTGAACATGATGATGGTTCCGTCAATTTTGTCTTATAATCGACTTCGATAGGAATCTCTGACTGTCGTGGAGGCGCGTTCGTGTAGAGAATGTTCGAAGGAATGCCAAATGTAGTGTGCCTTTTCAGCATTAGCTGTAAGCTTATATATAGGCAATGTAGGTAGGGCTTAAAGGTGTCAATTTAAAATCATTATACCCGCACCAGTAATTTTCAAGACCCCCACGAAATTTAGAAACTCGAAAAAGAAATTGTCCTCAACGCAATCGTTTATATCACATTAACGAAGAATTTGCACACGATTAACATAATCGTATTCTGTTACAGCTAGTAATGGTAATTAGGTAATGAAATATTGTCATATACTTTTCCCTATTATTTAATTTGATGCCTATTACAAAAGTCAACAGTTAAAACCAAAATGTATTTCATCGTATTCCAATATTATTAATTTAATAAAAATATTAAAAGATTTGTATGGGATAGGATTATATTGTACTATATATTAACAGTCTTATGTCACTTAATTTTAATTCTTAATAAATAATACCTCACAAAATCTTAAGAACAAGAATATGGAATAATTTTTAGGAAATGTGAATATAATTTTTTTTCGCCATAGTATCGACATAGCATTTTTCAAAAATTTGGCCTGAGTTTGGTTAGTTCTCAAAAAATTGAGTCGTAATATTAATACGAAGTATAAAATATTATATACAGTATATTAATATAAGAACTAATATTACTCTTAAATTATGTTTTATTTTTTTTTTCGTTATTATATTTAATATAATGTTATCCATATAAAATTATACAAAACGTGATTATTTTAAATTATCAATTGATTAAATTTTGTAAATTTTAAAACATTATTACTGTAAAATAAATGTAAGATAAAGTAAGTCGTTATTTCTAAGTTGATTTCAATGATTTATCGTTTATATATGAAAAACGATTCTGAGCAGAGACTGACAGCTTGTATTACAAATAAGGTATATTGAATTTCCTTTTTTTTTTTTGATAAAATTTATTTTACTTATATTTTTAAGGTAGATTAATATGATTTTTGCGAAACTATTGCATTTATTAAATTATTATTAGTACTTAATTAATTGTTATAAGGATATGTATTTATACCATAAAATATCAAATTTTATAATTCAAAATTAGTACTTAATTAA
>NW_020271560.1:5038873-5040257 GCF_002803265.2 Melanaphis sacchari | reverse complement strand
TAAGTCGTTATTTCTAAGTTGATTTCAATGATTTATCGTTTATATATGAAAAACGATTCTGAGCAGAGACTGACAGCTTGTATTACAAATAAGGTATATTGAATTTCCTTTTTTTTTTTTGATAAAATTTATTTTACTTATATTTTTAAGGTAGATTAATATGATTTTTGCGAAACTATTGCATTTATTAAATTATTATTAGTACTTAATTAATTGTTATAAGGATATGTATTTATACCATAAAATATCAAATTTTATAATTCAAAATTAAATCAAATCTTTCTATAAATATACAGTAAAAATAGATAACTAATATCTATAGATAAAAAATATTTTAAATTGAATTAAAAATGTTACTGCTTAGAATAACATTCATTATAACATAAAATATATAAGGAATAACTTCCCACGAATAATGTTTTTAAATTATAACAAAATGAATAACACATCGTTACTTATCTTTAAAATAAATAACTTCATCTAAAAAGAATTTAAAATGTGTAAAAAAAAATAAATATCATAAAACTTTTTTAAGATTACATGGTTTTAATATGAATACTTATGAGGAATCTTGAATTAAACGTTAAGAATTTTAACTAGGAAAATAATATTTTTATTAAAATTTATAAAAAAAAAAATTTTCTTGCCTATAAATAATGCAAATGATTTTACAAAAACTTAAAAATATGACAAAAACGATACTATACATATTTAAAGAACATTTCAATAACCTATTAGTAATATTTTTTGAAATACAATAAAATATCAAAAAGAGGAGAAATAATTAGTTTCCTGGTAGAATCAGTTATAAACATTTCAACTTGCAATGCTCATAAATAAAAGAATCTTGTACTAGTATTAAATAATCACATGTGAGATATAAAAATATTTAAATATACAACAATTTATTAATTATTGCAATATTCAAGATGAATTCTGTCAAAATTCTTATTTAAACACAATACATTTTCAATGACTTCAACTGAAAAATTAAAAAAGACAGTTTAAAAAATTGGTAAAAATTTCAAGCATCTATGTTATTTGTTTTTAACACAATTTGAAAATAGATACTAGAAATATTCTTAAAATGATTATATATAGTATAATTATCAATATAAAATTTAAATTTAAAAATTTTTTAAAATTTTTAAACTAATTATAGATATTAAGTAAAATCTATAATTTGAAGTTCAATTTTTCAAATGTCAACAAAAAATATTAATATCCATAAATAAAATTCTTAAAATTTAATATAATTATATGAGATAATAAATAGTTCATTAGTTAACTTATATATTAATTATTACGATTTTTTTGGTAGTAATATGTTTGTAAATTAGTTTGAAACATGCTAAAATGTTAGATACAGTGTCGCTCTACCTTT
>NW_020271560.1:5038460-5038863 GCF_002803265.2 Melanaphis sacchari | reverse complement strand
GTAAACTATGAGTACAAAAAAATATAAAAATTAGCAAATTTTTTTTTTTTGGCAGTGGCCCACTGTCACTTTTTGCCGGTTTTATTTAAAAATGTTAATTTTTACGATTTTTTTGGTAGTAATATGTTTGTAAAATAGTTTGAAACATGCTAAATTGTTAGATACAATGTCGCTCTACCTTTATATGTAAGCATTAATTTGATTTTCGAAAATATCAACAACACAAAGGCCATTAAACCATTTTTTTCAAAATCACGTTTCATGCGATATGTAAGTGAAGGAATAAGTTTTCGGTTCAATTCATATCCACCATGAGATGTAGTGCAAGTAAACTATGAGTACAAAAATATAAATTAAATTTTTGGCAGTGGCCCACTGTCACTTTTGCCGGTTTATTTAAAAA
>NW_020271560.1:4936836-5028802 GCF_002803265.2 Melanaphis sacchari | reverse complement strand
ATATAAAAATAACCACTAGAATTGGCTAAAATAGAATATTCTTATAATAAATATCAATTTATACAACATTAATTAAATTAAGTTCGAGAATTAAAACATGGTAGTCGGATTATACCAACTTGGTTATAACTTATAAGTTTTAAGTGATCGTTTTTTTTTTTTTTAATGTTATTATAAAAGTATTTATAAACTATAATTTCAACAAATGGATTATTTAAAAAAAATATAAAATAGTATAACTTTTAATGTTACATTTAGATATATTACAGAATACTTAAAATGAACTATACGTATACAAATTATTAACATGAATATTGTTCTTTTTGTTATGTTTGTGTATTATAACCAAATAATTATTAAAGTGATTTATAATTTATAAAATGATAAACATATTAATAGAATGTTATATATCAGTTATGAGGAATGGCGTTACAAACCTTTTTTTATTGAATATTTATTTATTTTGAATTTTCTAGACATGATAAATATTTTATTCTTTTTTGTGCTATTTATTGACTGATTTTCTAATTGTTTTCGCTTTTGTGTATCAATTATATAATTTTTGTTCGAAAGTCAAAATACTTCTTTTATACGTAGATATTCTTCCTCCAACTAAAAACTATTATAATATTATTACAATTTTTTTAAAGATATATTTCGAAGCTTATTATTTTTAGAATTATAGCAGGTTATAAAAAACAATACTCTTAAGCATTATTAAACAATATTTAGACTGAATATAACTTTTTTTGATTATTAATTTTATGTTGTAGACTTTTAACTTAACATTTATTTATAGATAATTCATATTTTTTGCCTTCATGTAATTTATTATTTTTAGCACACAATGAAATTTTCAAAACACTAAACTAATTTGAAATTGTTAACAGCATCAACTATTATTAACACTGTTCTATGGTAATTTTATGTTACTCACATAATGATCATGAAAATGATAATAATTTATGTCATATTGGTAGGTAATTTGTTTTAGAAAAAATAATAATTCAACATATCAATATACCATAACACCACAATGAGTAGGTGATAATAGAAAAAATAATAACCTATAGTTATGAATCATTACTTATGATTGAAAATTATTTGCAAGATTTTGTTTTTAATCATATCATTTTTTTAACTGTGATTTTTGTTGCCGAATCTATAATGAATAACAGAGAATATTCGTATTAACTAAAATATCCGTGCAATAATGCGATGTTTTGTTGTAGTTAGTCTCAGTTGTCGGACACCATACGCAGTATAATATTGTATTATACTTAAACACACTCGTCTACAATTATTAAACTGTTGTAGTTTGATCGTCTGTTTTAGTGACATTTTCCAATTGATTTTATTTTAACGAATAATTAAATGATTTTTAAAAATTTTTACTAACTATTTAATGAACCTTAAATATACAACAGTTCATCCAGTAAAAATAGACAATAGTATTATTATGCTTATAAACTTTATACGTTATAATTGTGTAGTAACAGCAGCACGAAGACTAATAAGCTACCTTTGAATTCATTTTTTTTTTTTTACGTTATAAAGTTATATTTCAACAAAATACTTTAAGAGCACATTCGAATATATTCAATGCACGCAGGCATTCATTACAACGTGCAGTCATCGTTCTGCAAAGAGTTTTTTACAACCGATACAATAAACACAATTGTTTACCGTGATTATGGTTATAGTGGAAACCTCGAATAAACACATACCATTTTAATATTACAGGCAAAAGGTGATGAGACGTGCGTATAAGAGTGGAAAATTTTTGTTTATTTTATGATCACACTAAAAACATAATAATATAATATAAATAATATAAATATAGGTAAGCCGTTGTCGGCGCGTCGTGAATATTAATAATTTACAATAAATAAAACCCAACGGTCAATAATTATATAAAACAATAATATAGCATTACGGGTGGCGTCACTCTGCCTTGTGCAGACTGTCGTACTTGTTGAAGGCGCTCAAAACGAAGTCACTGATGAGGTCCATCTCGGAATCGGAAGCCTCGCCCTTGTGGCCGCCGAAGAAGAACCGGATGTACGGGATCGCCGCGCTCACGGCGGCCACGACGGCGGCGACACCGGCGACGCCGGCCGCGGCCACTGCGCCCAACACGATCACCGCGCCGCCGATCAGGGCGATCTTGATGAGTTTTTTCAGGTCGACGGACTTGAGAAGATCGACCACGCTTCCGATCACGCTGCCGATGATCTTCTTCGGGATGCTGATCGCCTCGAGCAGGGCGGACAGGCCGGACTCCAATACGCTGCTGCCGCCGCCGCCGCCGCGGTTGTTGCGCTGTCCGTTATACGGTTCGGGCGCGAACATCGGCTGGTGGTGGTCCGGTTTGACGTGCTTGTTCTTGTGTGCGGCTGTGGCCGCGCCGATCATCGGGTCGAATAGGTTGGCCGATGTCGGGGAAGAGTTGGCCGGCACGGAGTTGGCCAGAGACGCCGATACAACGACCACCGCTGCGATCACGACCGTGTACCTGTGTGAACGGCGACAAAATCGTTTTTTCGTTATCCATATTGTGTTACGCAGTGATATTAATACACAATAAATTATTTGAAATGTCACGCGAGTATTGAAATATATTATTATGTGTTGCGTTTCGGCGGAAAACGTCCATCGAGTTAAATCCGTCGACCGCAAGTCCGTACTCGACGTACCGTTAATATTATTGATAAATAAGTACAAAAATAATAATAATAATTTAGACTCACTTGAACATGTTGTTGTTGTCGTTGTTGAAGGTCTGTGACGAGTGTTGATTTCGAGTGTGTTCGTCGAGTGATGTCGAGCGATGTGTTTGGCTGTGGAGGCGGCTTGTTGGTAAAGTGCTCTGTGTGTTCGAAGAGCCGACTGATCGAATGATGTGTCTTTTCGACTGCCGTTTTGGGCTTATATAGTAGACGTTCACTTATGGATATCGTCGTATGCTGCAAATGGTCGGTTTGGTGGTAGGAGGTCTAAGGAGCCCGCCGCGTAATCACCCACGACCGGCAAAAGTGGCATTTTCGAAAACGTCTTTATTTCGCATTAGCGAGGAATTTGCACACTATTATCGCAATCGCGCACAATTGCACCTTTGTGACACCCGAAGCAACATGACGTTAATATCGTTACGGTCTTTCTATTATTTTACTCGGAAAAACGGCATTACTTCAGGGTCATATCGTATACCCAATACGTTATTGATAGAAATATTATAACATATATGATATGGATTTTTTTCTGATATTATTATGATTCGTTTAATGTATTAAATCATACATGCTATATTATGCATAGACGTATTTAATAATATCATCTAATACGTTTATGCGTATAATATGTCATCAAGAGCGAGAATATATGTGTAGCGAGATATTTGTGTACAAATATTTACACGGTTTCCGATGTTAACGGTCGAATATAGGAAAATGCATACATTTTGTTTATTCTTTTTGCAGCAACAAATTTTGTTATGATTTCTAAGACAAATTATAATAAGTTATAGTTAAATTTGCATATATTATTTTGTAAAAAAAATTATAGCATTATATTCGTTTTTAATTAAATAAACAAATTATTTATGGATAAGACTTATAATAATTATAAACTTATTTTAAGTAATACACAATTGTATTATGTGATTTCACACTACCTTCATGAATCTGTTTTAATATGAAATTCTTTAATTCAGCCATAAAGATTTATTTTTCATAGTATCACATCAATAAGTATCTAGATGTTTTATATATATAAAAGAAAAAATTATATCAAATAACTTCAAAATAAGCTGTTTAAAAATATGCATGTTAATATTTGAATATTTTAAAACAAAATATTCTGATGAAAATAATTGAATATTAAATAAAAATTATAAAATATATATCAGTTCTGCTCTATCTATTATCATGCCTAAAAAATATAACTGTTGAGCTATTAATTTTTTATCATAGTTATTACTAATATAAATAGTAAAAAATAAAAATAATAATATTATAAGTGTTTTTATAAATTAAAATACATAGTATAAAAACGACGATTAAACGGTCATGAGATATAATTTGTCTATAGGTGTTTACAAGTTCATGCTGTATAATAAAATACTATAATATGACACTTATGAGCCATGTGAGTTATACCATCATATAGTATGACAGTAAACACTTTAAAAATTGCTTAGTTCTGTTTTGTTATGAAAATATGTTAAAAAAATATTATAAAAATGTCTAATTTACCAATAGATCTATATATCACATTATATTTTCATCAGCCATATACTGTTTGTAGTTATATTATATACTTTTTCACTTTGACTACATTGACAGTAAATAGTAAATACTATTGTCATAGAGCCTTAGTTAATAAAATTGACTTAATAAATGCCAACTAAAAAAATCAAGTTACCCTCGAAATATTAACTATTTTCACTACAGTTCTATACTATGTAAATTTTAAGTTCTTAAATGATTTTCAAATCTGAATACAACTAAAAATCAAAATATGAACACATAATATGTATTTAATCATTCAATATAAATACATAAAACATATTGTTTGGTTTAATTAAACCTAATTTTAATTTTACTATTTTATGTGTTGTAGGTACTAAATAATAAACGTAATAAATAGTTACAATAAATTAAATTAATGACTTGATTAATAAAGTTTATACTATACATTAAACATTTATTTTATTAAAAAAAGATTTTTAATTCAGTATAAATTATGATAATATATCTATCAGGTAAATAATAAGTTTGTCCAGAATTTTTTTTATTTTAGTATAAAATTCCTTATTACACTTCAATTCAAGTTCTACTTAAAGAATTATACCAAGTTATATGTTTATGATTTAGATCTATTTCAATAAATAACTTCATTATTCATATATTAAGTATATCATTATTATTATTTATAAATTATAATGAAATAATATCACTATACTTTTTTTTTTTAATCTACCAAATATTACTTAGATGTTATATATTATTCAAAACAAATAAACTACCTACCTAATTTTAAAATATTAATATACATGTAAAAAGTAGTTTATAAGTTATAAACAAAAATAAAATGATAAATTATCGGACTATATTATTATTACTACAATAATTTTTTTTTTTATAACAAAGTATGAGTAGATTCATTATGTTAATATTTAGGGGGTGGTGCCGAGATCTTTTAATTAATTAACATATAAACTCTCCTTTTGTAAGTATCACCAATGGGTGGCTTCTTTCTTCAATTTTATCATGTCATAGTTTTATACTCTGAGCCTATATGCTTATTGTGTCTTCTGGTACAGATTGTATATTACTTATTTAAAATAAAAAAAAAAGATATATTTAGGGTAACAGCATTATTATTTTAAATTATACTATTTGTAATCAATGGTAATAGTTACAATTAAAGTGTATATAAATATTTAGAAATGAAGAATAATCCCGCAATATTTATATCACTATTATTTTTAAATCAAGATGTAAATATTACGGCGAGGTCTCTTCTAACTTTGAAGATATTTTTGAGATTTTTTTATGACAACATTAAAATATTTAACACCAACATTATTTCACTTATTTACTATATAAATGTTTTTCTCATCAAAAACCCAATTATTTAGTATAGAATTCAATTTTTTTTTTTAATTTTATAATCACCCATAACGACACAACACACATTTGTATTAATATGAATTCACTATATTTTTAAATACCTATTTTAGGTTATTATTATATAATACAATTTTAACTAATAATAAAAAATACATTTTTGCTATAGATTTAATTATCAAGACGTATCCAGTATGATTAATTTCCTTTTATGATTTTTTTCGTAGTAACATTATATTTTTTACACAAATAATAACTAATTACACAATCATATAATTCTTTATAGTACTGACAAATTGAATGGGTATATATTTATTGAAATTTATCGATTTTAATTTTATTTAACCAAGAGGTTTTTTGTTTAAATAAAATATACGGTATGGTTGACAGTCGTTAAAATATATAAATAATATTACTTATATAATTATACAGTTGTTTTTATAATACAATTATAAAAATGTGTTAAAACTCTTTAAATTATCAAAAGACACTCTGAAATTCATACATTTTCTCTGCTATAGAACCAATGATATAAATATACTTTCTAGCATTCAGTAATGCATTTTGTGCGAAATCAAATTTATCAGAATAAAACAGCATAACATTTATTTACACAATTTTATTTTAATGCCTAAAATAGTTTATACAAATAATATCGTAATAGATATATAATACAATAGGAAATAAAATTATTGTTTCATTATATATTATTTTATAATTTTATTGTTTGATTGATTTATCCAATGGCGAATATATTTCAATCATACAAAAAGTTAACAAAAATTATAATATTATGTTAATTGGCACATTACTTAAAATCGCTTAGCGAAAAATGTACAGCTTAATAATGACATTTTTATCTTTGTTGATGGTTTCGGTATAATTCGACATAATATATTATATTATAAATTTATATGGTATATGTTTGCATAACATTATTATTTTCCTATTATATGTATATGGTTATATGGAATTCATTACAAGTAGGTACTTCATTTTATAGAAATCGTTAAAAATGAACGTACACATGTAAATATAATAATCAAGATGGCAAGATATCGATAGAAGCGGAAATAAAAATAAAATTATATTAACGTAATACTAAAAATGATAAACAATTTTAATATCGTATTATATTAAACGCTTTTCGTAAAACTAAACACAATAATCCGAGTATAATAATAATAATAACATGTATCAGTCTAAATTACCCATCATATGTGAGGAAAAACATAAAATTAAAACTGTTGTGTTTTCAAGGGTAAAAAAATACAAAATAATACATACTATATTATTATATGCTTATGAGGTGTGTAACATTCCTAAATATTATACTCGGTTAATTCAAATGAATATTAATTATATAAATAAATATATTCTTTTATTTTAACATCTGTATGAGTTGCTTGTAACATATTTTATTTCAATCGTACAGGACACAATATCGTTTATACTAATTTATATATAATCATGGTCGGGACTTGAGCGCTTATTTAAAATATTACTTAATTACGTAAAAATTTATGAATACCTCAAACTTATTTTTTTAAATCTAAACCTTTAATTAAAATAGTGATAAAAAATGTTATTACTATCAGTTAAATATGACATTTAAATAGTGGCAAGAAAATAATTTATTCAAAAAATAACCACGAGAACAGCAAAAAAAAAAAAAAAAAATCAAAATTCGTATTAATATATTTAATATTATAGAAAGGTTGAATGAAACAATTTCGGAGAATTTATAAATGATAAATAAATCCTACACGAACATACCAGTTAATCATGTACATGCGAGTGCTATTAGTCCCGAGTTTTGATTATATATGACAGTTGTATAGGAATAGTAAGGAAGTGTATATTTTTTTACACGACAGAATTATTGCAAAAATAATAATATTTATAATAAGGTTATAATTATCATTAGCGTATTCGTAAAAAAAAAAAAAAATCGTCTAATATTATTATACATAAACAATTTAGGTAAACAATAAAACAAAAAAAAAAAAATCACTTTTTCGTTTTTCTTACTCGTAGCCCGCAGATAGGACAGGGGTGAGTAAAAAGTGAGAGTAGCAGACAGATATTAGGAGGAGAAGTAGGATTCAGGGACGTCGGCGTAAAAGAACACACGACAGACGGAAGACGAGAAGTAAAAAAAATGGCCGTATTTGCGTACATATAGTATATAGTCGTGATCACAACAGCAAACGCAAAACTATTGAGCAAAAACATTTTAAACTGCGTTCGATCGTCTCATCGCGGTGACTTTGACGGCCGTTCCCGCGTCGTACACGGTTGCAACGATAAAGACAATATTATTATTATTATTATTATTATTATTATTATAAAAATCATCATCATATCGCTACGCTCGTCTGCCACCGCCCAATGCGTATCTTCTTCTTCTGTCCTGACCCACTTTTGGCACGTCCTTGAAGAACTCTTCGTCGCCTTCCAACTCTTCGTACTCGTCCTCGTACAGATCACCACCGTTCGGATCGGCGTCGATCGGAGGCGGCTGCGGCAGTGACGGCTTGACCGTGAACGGAAGGTTAGCCGCCGTGGCCGTGGCCGCCGTGGTGGTCGTCGTTGTGGTCGCGGTGGGCGTCGCAGACTCTGCGGCAACGGCGACGGCCACTTGTGTCGGCCGCTGCTGTTGTTGTTGTTGCTGCTGCTGCTGCTGCTGGTTGATGGCACTGTTTTTAGTCGACGACGAGCTGACCTGCACCGAAACCGAGACCGAAGATTCGGGAGCTTCGCGTGCAAAGTTCCGTCGTGACTCTTCGTCGTCCACGTCGTCTTCGTCGCCTAGTCCGATGGCCGCGACGGTTTCGTCGTAGTTACCGTCGTACTGCGCACCGTCTCCAGTATACTGCTGATGTTGGTACGAAGACGGAGGAGGCGACTCGTCTGCGGGAGGCGGCAGCGGCGGTGGGGGTGGTTCGTTTTGCAGCCGGAAGCCGTGACGGAAGTTTTGGTTTCCAAACCGCTCGGACGACAGTAATACCGGATGCTGCAACTGCTGCTGCTGCTGCTGCTGTTGTTGGAACTGTTGCAGATGTTGCTGTTGATGTCGGTACGGAGGTGGTGGCGGTTGCTGCTGTTGCTGCTGCTGATGCTGCAGATGCTGCTGCTGTTGCAGATGTTGCTGCGGTGACTTGGACGGGAAGTGTCGTGGTGGTTGGAAGTTGGCCACCGTAAACGGCTTGGACTGCTGTTGTTGCGGTGGCGGCGACGGTGATGGCGGTGACGGATGGTACCTGTGATGGGCCTGCTGCCCTTTGGGCCCGGGCCCTTGTTCCCGTTCTTTGAGACTCTCTTGAAACGCGTTGTGCAGCGCTATCAGGGCCGCTATCGTTTCCGGTGAGTTTGTCGGATACGAGACGGCCGACTGCTGCGTTGGTTTCACCGTGCTCGTCATCGTTATCGGCTGGGACGGACGCTTGTTACTCGTGGCCGCACTGATCGTGGTCGTCCGCGGAGTCGTGGTGGTAGTACTCGTGGTGGAAGTGGTCGTTGATGCCGTCGTGGCAATGACCGCCGCTGTGGCTGCCAATGAGCCCACTGGCCCCGCGACCGTGGTAATCTCCTCATCAAAGTAATCAGATGTTCCGGAACACTCTTCTTCGTCCACGTTACACTGCACTGAATCCTGTTCCGGTGGTTCTTCCGGTGCGATCCTGCAATCATTTGTCACATACATACATGAGAGATTATAATAACATAATCACGCGGGGACATGCGCATTTTTGCGATTTAACTTTTAAACATCGTTTCAGTCATTTTTTAGTTTTGATTTACTTAATTATTTTCATTTCTTTTAACGAACGGACTACATCAATTAATTAAATCAATTATATAACCATTGTATTTGGTTGTAAATTACATATTAATTAAATAAAAAGATTTGTATTCACAAAACATGTACTTATATACTATAACTTTATATTATATAGGTTTTAGAAAAATTATAGCACATGTTTATATAAATATTAAATTGCCAATACTTGTATAAGGATCAAAATAATATTTAGAATAATGTAATACTTTAGAAATTTCTGTAATATGTTTGAATATGCGCTTAGTGTGTAGGTATATATGTTTTGTTATTAGTAATTATTATTACTATTACTTTTTTTTTATGAGACTTAATTAATTGATTTTTTATTATTCACAACGCTACACAATATATTTGTTTCGATCAAAAAATCAATTAAATTTAATAGATAAATAATAAAATAGTGCACGACTAAAATTGTGCAAATAATTATTTTTTAGTTGGAATTATTATTATTTCTTTAAATATGTTTGGTAAACTAAATAGGTACTTATTATATAATGTTGAAATACATGTTATGTCAAAACGACGAATATTGACTATTACACTACTGCATGCCAGATTATACTACTTAGCACACGTCATATTTTGAAAGTGTTCTATGTTATTGATTATTGAATACAATAATTACGGGTTTAAATAAAAACGTGTAAAATTTAAATAGGTATCTTACAATATTTATTCTGTGCTATAATTATTTGTGTTAATATTTATTAAAATCATTTAATCAAGTAAATACATTTGTTATAACATAATATTATAATACAATATACATTGCACACACATTTCAATGTATTGCTTATCGCCTTTATACCGATGTATATATGGCCATTGGGCATATCATATTATATTTCATTTATTTTACCGATAAAGTGGTAAACAAAATAGTAAAAACGATCAGGGCAAACAACTTATTCTTGTCGACAACTTGTATGATAATTTTATTGCAGGATCATAATAAAATAGCAATCTCAAAAATTTAATGTATAAACCTGTTAAATTAATTTTCGAACGGACCCAAAATATTTTTTGTGTGATATAAAATATACCTTTAAATATTTCAGCTCCATTAAATAATTTTCCATAAAATTATTCACTTATTTTAACGTTTGTTTCTGTATGCCTTATTTATGTTATAGATTCGTTTATTGCAGTAATAAACAATTATTTACCCATAGCCAGCTCCGTTGTTTCCGTATAACTCCAAGTTAAGATCAAAGAAACTTTCACTCCTACTGCAATCCACTTCGTCCAAACGTTCACAAACTCTGGTTTCCTGATCGAATACCGTCCCGTTTAGACATAAGAATTTGATATCGGTAATTTCCGCTAAAATAGACAAAAAAATTAAAATTAATTCTAAAAGTGTTAAATATTAAAATATATAATAGAATTATTGAAATTCAATATATTGTATTATTCTATAAAATATTAGTAGTATACCAAATTGCATTTGTTTCCTGGTGAAATTATGTAAGATTTTAATATATTGAAAAATTAAAGTGTTAAAATTTAGGCACTGACATTGAATATGAAATGTATAATATAAAATTTACTTAAAGTTAACAGTAACAAATTACATCTGTTTTTAATTATAATTCCGATTATTTCAAATTATTTTAAAAATGAGATCGACCATTTTCTGTTGTATATTTTTATTTAATTAAAAAGTTTTGGTGCATAACTTAATACATGACCAAGATGTGCAGAAAAGTTAATTTATCATTAATGATTGCAATAATGTTTCTCTAGTTTAAGCCACAGTTTTTCATTCGGAAAATATCTTTTGTATGATATCCGACTTTAGTAATCGAGGCCAAAGATGATCTGTATAACGTAAATTGATATACATTATTGATGTATTCATACTTTATACACTATAAGACTTGTTTTAACATGAAAGTATAACCCTAATTGTTGTAGAATGTATAAAAAATGTAGTCAACTAAATGAATATGTAGAATTACAATGAAGTCAACAAAGATTATTTTTATTTTTATTTAAATATTATTATTATTATTATTATTATTGTCATTCGATACGTTACTCACTATTCACTAATACAAATGGAAGAGTTCTAGTATATTTAATATTATTATATTTAAAGTATTACTTATGATATTTTACATAATATTATAGATACATAAACTAGATTATATTACTGTGGCAATTTTTTTTTATTGACTCGTTTTTTGATTATTTTTAATATCCCACCATGTAAAATATCATAGAACAGCAAAATTATAAAAAATTGTTTGCTCATATAATTTTAAAGAAATAATTTTCTATAGATTATTTTTATTGATACTATTTCTCTTATATGACTATTCTGACATATTATGGTATTTTGGTAAATAGTCATAAGTAGACCATATATTTAATTACTGGGCGACAACGATTATTTGTAAAAATGACGATGTTTAAAATTATTATATAATTAGGCATTTCTTGTGTTTAATTTTGTTATTTATATTTATATTATTTCGTTCGATAATTTGAATTTGGAAGTACAAAAAATTTTCTACGATGGAAAACTCGTATAACCGATCACCTTAGGTACTCATATAGATAATACTGTATGCAAGAAGCAATTTATTCTATGCGACAATGCAACATCTTTCATCCGGTGATCAGTTGTTCCAATAAATATTTACAAATTATTTTCGATTTTATTTTAGTCCTGGTTCTTACAAGCTAATTCTTATATTTATTTTAATATGTTGTTTTTTATACTTATATAAAAATACGTAAACTGTACGTTATTGATCCCTTTTTTTAACTAAAAAGAATAAGTTTACCATATAAATTATTTGTACTTGTTTATGTGTTTTGATTTTTGATGGTATTGTTAGATATAGGTAAGGTTTTGTATATATAATTCTGAAAAGTATTTTTAAAACATATATGTTGATTTTGATTATGACGTGTCACGTGAATTTTTTTTTTAATGTCGCCCAGTGATAATTGCTAAAAATATCTACTGCATTGGTTAGTATTGGTATTTGGTAATATTATTTCAAAAATATTTTTTATTTAAGATATACTAAAATTGAGTTTGATATTTTTATAAACATATAATGCATAGGTTAGGTTATAGGAATACAGATATAAATCTATAAAATAAAAATGTAAAATGGTTGTAAAGGGTCTAATAGTTAACTTAAATCAAAATTAAGCTCTATGAAAATGGTGGAATTTATGTTAAGTAAACTGATTTAAATAAAAAATTGTTATTTTTATCATCACTATTTCGAGAAGTTACTTTATAGATTTACCATCTTTTATCATGTAGAACTACAATTTTTTGTTTTATCTTTGTTAACTTTCCCGCATTGCGTCTTTTATATATTCTTCAAATCTGTTTTTAAATATCTCTCATATTATGGTTTTTAGTCGCTTTTCACCTAAAATATTCTAACTGTTATAGCGATTACGTAATAACAAAAATTATAATATATTAATATTGTTTATCTTTACGTTTAAATTTGAATTCGCAGAAATTCTGAAAAATTCGAAATCGGTTGGTTAGGTTAGGTTAATCGGTCCTAATCACTTAATCAACTATAATATACATTATTATAACGACAGCACCTGGTGTTAATAATGTTTACATAGGTACTCAAATCTAGTGGTTAGTAGTGTATATCAGGTGTTATAATATTATTATGGCCATAAACAAGATTTTGTCACCATGCCTACAAAATACATATAATTATTATGTACACTGTACGTGCCATATTTTATTGCACTTATTGTTATGGTAACATTACCATCGTAATACAATAGCATCGTAGTTTAAACAGTATTTATATACTGGTTAATGCGTTCTACTGCAGCCAACCATTATGTTATACATAATATTATAATGCACATAATGTTTTATACTCGACCGACTTATTTAATATTGAAAGCGTGTTATTTTTATCGCTCGTGCCGATCGTATATTATAATATTGTGATGTAGAATTTGCGGTTTATAATAATATAATAATATATTATACGATCGGGTTGAAAGTCGTAATAAAAACTAATATACGAAGATCGTTCGACAATAATACGATATCACCTGGTTGTTATTTTCATTTTTTTGTTGATAATAATAATAATAATAATAACGTATTGTGTGGGTTTTATGTATACTAGCTAGGTAGTAACTAAATACCTTAAGACAATAAGGTGTTTGGAATATGGAGAGTATTAACTTACGAGTAGGCAGTAGAAATAACATAAAATTATAGTTTTGAAAATTATGGTCATCTAATATGTTGGATTACAAAACGTATTGTATGAGTATTCTGCAGTAAACGATAAAATAAAATAATTGCGAAATGAAAATTTGTCTTGTTTATGAAATGTTGCGTATAATGATACTGCGCAAATTCAAAATCCCCGTATGATTATTATTTTTAAAATTGTCATAAAATAACCAAGATGTTTTCTAAAACTGATTTGCTGAATAATTTTCCCATTTTTTTTTTTTTACTATGTTCCAGAATGTCTATATGAAATGTATAGTAAAACTCTTGTTTATAAAGTATTAAATACACATTATGGAACTCGTATCTAATTTACAATCGGTTAAGATTTATAATGATCATAAAGATGTGTTATACATAAAATACGAAACATATTAATTCAAATGCATGATTATAGAGATATATAATAAAATAGATAATAATTTCTTTGCTCAGCTCAGGGTCGACATTTTGATTTTTCGTTTAAATATTGATTATCGATCATCATAATTACAGCTGTAGCTCGACTGTGGAAACATTTTCTGCAGGTTAAAATATGAACAAATCGTATAATATTGGAAAGTAAAATATAGGATTATATTTTTATATTCTAACATTTACAATTTTTATGATATTTCTATTATACATGTTAAATATTATATAGGTCACTTTTAATGAGAAAGTAATATTTACAACAGCCGAGTTATAATAAACAATATAGAAATGTGATTTATAGTTTAAAAACAATTGTTAATAATAAAGATTTAATAGAATTCTAAAAATATACTGGAAAATGAATGTATTTAAAGTATTTTATAAATAGATAATAAATAATAATTATTAATTTACACCATAATTATATTTTTTATTGCAAGTGTAAACACTTAACATGAATACTGTAGAGTATATATTTTAAGTGTAGGTATTAATTGTACAATATACTACTTAGAGTAATAATTTTGGGTACTCGCTAGAAAAGTCAACGGTAACAATGTTATTATTTTATTATTTTATTAAAAATCAATTATTTAGCTTTAATAATGCTTTCAATTGACAAATTATTAATCTAAAAAAATATAATTACTGTTTGAAGATTGTATTTCATAACACTTAAAAACAGAATTATATTTTTATAATATTATCTTAAGAATAATTGTAAAATATGTTTTGAAAATTACAAAATAAGCACAATAAAACACAAATAGTAAATTATCCCTGGAAAATACCAGAAAAAAAAACAATATTTTTTATCGCTATAAAGATTAAAATACAAATAATAAAAACAAAAGAGATAAATAGTCGACCAAAAAACATAATACCTATGAGATTCTGCCTATTATCTACCTATTTATTGGTATTTTATAAAAATATATGCAAATAGTAAGTTAGTATAGTAATCCATTCCCCACGATTATTATAACATTGTTATGTATTTGTTAAACTTATAATTTATTAATAACGACAACGCCCTTTATTACAAGGGCGTTGTTATTACATGACAAAATACGTGTTAGTATTTTTTATGTCCAATATATTGTCATACTCTGATAATAATTATTAAAATATTAAAATTATTTTTATTAATATACTGATGATATTATTTGTTTAATCATTGTCACAATATTGTTTTTTCATTATAAATCATTTTTGGAAATTGTAGTTTTGTTTTTCATTAGACGGACAATAATAATTTCGATGATAATAATTATTATAACTTACTCAATGAAGTATGATGATATTCAATAAATTGTATTACTCAAGCTTATAATTTAATAACTATTTCACCTAGGTAAATTTTATATTTAATTATAAACAAAGTACTATAATTTATTACCTAATGTTATTCTCAAAATACTATATATTATATAAACTATTTTGTTCCTTACATTTTAAAATACAAATATACGTTTCATAAAACCATTATTTACTATAGCCTATGAGTAACTATTGAAAACGGCGCCCAGGTAAATAAATCTTTAGTATACGTATATAAATCATACCAAATTCTATAAATGTTCACATTATTTAAGGAGTTTTAAACACAATAATAATAAATTAATTTATCAAAAAAATTCGAAATAAATTAATAATTAAAAAAAATTATGAATTTTACTGTAGTTATTTTAAGTTTTTAATAGAGAAATTATTTGTACTTAATACAATGTTTATATTATTGCGATCTGCGAAACATTATACCTATCTTACATTTGTAATATATAATACAACGATATAGTTCATATTATATATCAATATTATTTTATATTTAGAGATCGCCATACCACAACTTATTTATGTATGAAAATGATTAACCTAATCTAACTTACGGAAACAATATTCATAAAGTAGCTTCACCAAATTGTTACCACGCAAATTAATCCTGTTATAATTATTAGTTATTTAGTTTGAGTAATAAATTAATTTTTGTTTTTTTGAGACTCTATAATCGTCTGTTATGATGACTGATGAGGATAAAATCTTTACAGTGATAGACGATGTAGTGTAAATTAATATACTCAAACTATTATTGTAAAATGTCAAAACCATAAAATTTTATAGTTTTATTTATTTAGCATAAATTATTATATTATTATTATATTTAAGTTAGTAGCGTTTTTATTATTTTGATAACTTAAAGGCAATTTAAAGTATTAGATAATCGTGATAGAATAAAAACGCTATGACACAATAACATTTTTCTGAATATAATGTGAAAACTCTATATATAAAAATGTACTCTTAAGTTTATTCCATGGAATAATATATTAATATAATATATTTCTGGTGCACCAGAAATTGTTATTATTTATAACAGTATTATTATATAATATAAATGTCAAAAGTTTTCAGAGAATTTTTAAAAATAATTTAATTTTCAAAACATATTTATTGATTCCATTATTTTTTGTCACATACCTGGTGGTTGATACAAAAAATACCTAATTTACAGATGAAAAAAATATGTATCGATATAAAATTTTAATTATCTAATTCATGACGAACGACTTTATACTTATCGAAAACAGATTGCATTTTTAGTATACATAACTTCAGTAAATTAATTGTAAATGGGAAGAGTAGGAAACTATTTATTTATAATTCAATTATTTGATAGATTTAAAAAATAAATACTATGCAATTTTTACTGTAAAAAACATGCCTATGATCAAAAACAATAATAATTGCATATATTTTCGGTTTTTTCTTTAGTGCATAACTTTTAAATGCTTATAATATTTTATTATAGTATATGGTTCTATAGAGCGTCAAATTTTTAGTCCCAGTTATGGACGTCGTAACCGTTTTGCATTCTGGAAATACATTCAGCTGGTTAGCACACATTTCAGTTGCAGTGGTCTGCTGTTACGGGATATTCATGCTGTTGCGCCATTTAACTCGTCTTGCGGGGGTATACGCTAATTATAATAATATATATTATAATGCCTACATTATGTGTATTTAACTTGGCTGGTAATTAAAAATAACACGCATACAAATATTAGGTATACCTATATACACGTCAGTTCGGACTTTGCCGGAGGATTCGTGAGCTTAGAATTAACACGCGGACATACGGTAGATATACATTATATTATTCGTGTATTATATATTATTATAACGTAGCGTTTGTAGTTTGTCTGTGTAATACCTATAAGACTCGATACCGCGGCATAATGGCGTGCAGGTCTCGCGGGGTTACGCAATTCGCCCGATCCAATGGTCGTTGCTATAACCTTGTTAAGAATGTCTGTAATTTATATGTCCTGATGGTGGGTCGCCAAACTGGTCCACTGACTGGCGTGCGCGTATACGCGCCGGCATGATTTTATTAAATTTATAGGTATAATACGGTTTTTTTTTTATTTTTATTATTTATTTTTTCGCATTTCACTCCCACAATCCGTGTTTAGTCTACTTTGTGATTAATTATTATCAAAATGCTTCGGGTCGACGAGCTACTGACAAAACGCCGTATAAGGTGATTCATTCGCTGTACACTTTAGGTTAACTACCTACGTAAGATTGTATACGATATATATTATATTATATACGACAGACGTATATATCGAGAGTGAAAAAGTGAAAAAACCCTCAACGATCATTATAGTACAATTAATTGTAGTTGCAAACAAAATGTGGTTATTTTTCTTAAAAAACTGGTTCAAAACTCGGCTGTAATGATTTATTCGTTGACATATTTTTTTATTAATTAATAATTACCAAATACCTACAACGATTTTCATTTAAAAACTCTAAACGCATGAACACTTCCTCATTATACACTCAAAATAATAATACTAAATATTATGTTATAATATTCCTTTGAAAATTTGAATAAGTATATATTTTATAAGCTGTTTTAACTTCCATTTTTCAATTGATTTATAACAGAGATCAGTTAGAGATTTGGCTTTTTTATAATATTACTAATCTAGTTTTGTGAACAGAATGGTTAAATTACATTTTATGATTAAGATATTCTATACATACTCTATAAAACCTATTGGTAGGTTATAGGTTATTTATTACTATCAGTAAGTTTTTTTTTCAAAAGTTAAAAATGTTAACATTCCAATAAAAATAATAATAATGATTAACATCTATAATTTATATCCTAACATATTCTTCAAAATATAAGTAAATGTATGCCTAAACTATCGAACACATATAAATAAACTGTTTAGTATTTTGTTTAGTCGAATTGTACTTAAATTTATTTTATAATAAGTAATTTAAATAGCTCAAAATTGCCTTTTAAATGATATAAGTGAATTATATAAAAAAAGAAAAAGAAATAGCAAATAAATAAATGAGATATTTCTCTGAAGTTTTCATGTTTGCAAAATGAATTACGTTTTATTTTAATAGGCAGTAATGTTTTTGTCTAAATACGACAATTGAACACTATAAATATTTGTAAGAAATTATAAATCGTGTGTTTACCTGGAATATATTTTGTTACAGGTATATCGAAAGCATTTTATTAACATATTTCCGCATTGTTTTGTTAGTTGTTACAGTTGCGCAACGAAATCATTTACGGCCTTAATGGTTAAAATGCGAGCTAATAAAGTTATACAATATTGATTAATATTTAATACGTTTGGAAGTAGCTATATTTCATTACCTCCATTAATTGTTTATATTTTAACAACTTATTGTGGCATAATAGCAAGACCATTCGTGTCAAAATATTATGTCAAAAAGTTAACATTAAAATCACCGAAAAACATAATATTATAATATATTTAAATGTTATTTTCATGTATAATATTATTATACTACCATGTTTAAATTAAATTAGATCAGCAAATTTTTTTATCTATATAAACTCGGAACGTTTTAAAACACATTTTATAAGTTATTATTTATTTACACATTTATTGAAACGCATAAATATTACATAGGTATACACCGTACATAACTTCAGTAATATAATAATATATTATTTTACTTTTTTTAAATCACTGTAGTCAGAAATCGAACGTAGCGATTTCTTAAATAGCATACGACTCGATTGTGTGTTATTCGATGACGAACAATATAATATAAAATGTACAGCGATAGTATTTAGCATTTTATTCGTAACCTTTTCGATCGTCGTCGTAGCAAGTCCTCCTATACTTTGTCTAGGTATACACACACATACACACACATACACACATACACATACATACTTACCTAAAGAAAATAAGAAAAAGCGGCGGTGATATATGTGTATTTAGTGCTTTTCGAGGATAAAATGAGATTTACATAACATCTTTATGAGAGTATTTGTATATTGATAATATAACGAGTGTTTAGTTGTTCATACCAGTGTGTACGAAGCGCGGAATGTGTTGCACGCAAATATTGCAAATGAAAAGCACGTGATATACCTATATGGTTATACATATGTATGAATATCGTATATGTCCATCTTATATACGATAAATGGAAAATATATACGAGTAATATACGCGTAAAAATAAGATCCTATTCATTGGGCACGGAGACTATATTATACGTATATATATACATATATAATATGTATAATAATACGAGCCCACTGATACAGTCAGAGTTTTATCGAGACGTTGTGTCGACGTCGATCGTTTTCGTCGTTACCCCTGTGGAAATCTGACGATTTTACATTAAAAACATAGAATCACGTTTGAATATCAATCAGACCTTCTAGAAATCTCGATACACCCTATTTATGAATACATAATATAAATTTATCGTTTTACTCGTACGTATAATTTTATATAAATCCAGCCAACGGGGGAATTACGTATCATGGTACACCGTGTACCTATATTATGTTCGGAGATTATAGACAATATTATAATTTATGTATATAATATATGCATAATATTTTGTATCACCCTGCAATGCCCGCACCCTATATTGATAAATATATACATTATGTGCGCTCAGGTACACCTTTAGGTTTAGGTGCATGTAAAACGCATATAAAAAACGTATATATATATATAATACTTATATACAAACAAAAATACAACATAAACTTCTGCAGCCGGAGTTGCAGGTATAGGTAATAGCATGGACTAAATACGTGTGGCGGTTTTTTTTTTTATGTAAATCACGATAACTGGATTGCACCGGTTATATAATCGAGTGACGGCAATAACCGACCGACTAGCGTGTCGGAAGAAAGTTGTCTCTACGAAGCGAAAAATCGAATTGGGTTGGGCTTTGTTTTTGTTTATATTTCCCTCTTACCTTTTTGGCCAATGGTGCAAACATGAAACATCTGACAGCCGGTCTCCACATCCGCATAATAACCTCCGATGACTTTGCCGTCGCATGAGAAATTCGTGTCCGGTAAATTGTCAAAGTCCAAATACTGAAAACGTACACACAATATGACATTAATGAATGTTAATGTTTGCTGATGAAACTATATGCTGCAGTTTTGAGTTTAAACTAGATAACGAATTTTAATCGATCCTGCACGCCTATACCTACCCTTTACTCATGCATCAACAATTTTGATACTTTGCAAACATGATTTTAATTTGAAATAAATTTACACATTTTTATAAGCATTTTTTTATTAAAATAGTTTGTATAATATGTTTATTAAAATAATGTTACACTAAATAAAATTTAGTATATGAATAAACTTATAGGTCAGTGTCATTACCAGAATTTTTTTTTTTTTTTGGGGGGGGGGCTTAATTTTTTTTCTTAGTTTTTGAAAAATTAAAATACCAACGTATTACTTATCATTTTATAACCCTTTTGTTTATTAGCTGCTTTCTATACATTTAATTTTTTCTATGACTGTAGAATTATGTTAACTACAATTTATAAATTTCACACAAAAATATATTAACATTATTGTAAACCATAGATTAATATATTAATATGTTCTGTAAACATGAAATTTCATTTTTACTAACAAGAATACAATATCATAACCATTGATTTTTATAAACATATTATAAAATAAGTAATTAAAAACAAGCCATGGCTGACCTTACACAAATGGAGATTATTATGAAAAAACTAAATAAATTTTAGTGATTAAAAACATAATAAAAGTCACAGTTAGAACAGGAAGTTGCGATAAACAATAAACTATGCGTTAGTGAACACTTGTAGTATATGCACTCAAAAAAGTCGAAATAAGCAAGAAAAAACGGAAAACATAAGTAATAAAATTTAAATTTTTATTAAATTTTATATTTTATTTTAATTTTGTAACGAAAGTTATTTATTAATTTTTTGAAGATTTTAGTCTGTTAATTGGAAAAACAATAAATTATTAAAGTATGTTCCATGTTTATTTCTGTAAAATAATGACGACGATTTGTAAGAATGTACTTATAGGATGAAAAACTGCATTCAATGTAAACACTAGTTATTGGTGAATATTTAAAATTGGCTAATATATCCGGTGAATAATTTATTTGGAATAAACAAATCGTTGAAATTAGCACTGTCACGTTGAAGTATTTTCGAAATTTCTTTTAAAACTATTTATCCTTTATTTTTATCGAAAACATTTTTAAATATTATTTTAATTATTGTACTATTTACTCTAGTAGGAAGTATTTACAGAATTTTCTACTTGTTTTAAGATGCTTAACAAGTTCAATGATTAATGAAAAAACTTAAATGTAAGTAAGATAAAATTTCACATTTAACTTATTTAAAATTGATTTACAATTTTGAATGCTTTTTGCTTCATCTTCCAAGTTTTCAATTACATTTTTGAATTGTTTAAAATGATCTGTATAAAAGAAGGCTGATTCTAGCCAAACATTCTAACGGATAATAATAATTGTTGGTTGTGGTAGTAAAAGTGTATTTGGCAACATTTTTTTATATAACTGAATTCTATATGGAGTTTTTCAGAAAACTTTTTTCATTATTAATTAAATATTCGGCGGATACCATGAGCAATACAAATTACAAGTACAATAGTCAAATAAAATGCTTAGGTCAATTGATTGAAAAACTTGATTTAGGTCAAGCCAATATTATTTTATTAAAATTAGTAGGTAGTAACTATACTGATATTATACTAATATTCATTCAAATATTTAATATTTTATTTTATTTTTTTTATATACTTTTATAATACATACTATTACATAATAACTAAAATTTTATTATTTTATTTTTTATATAATAATCATTAATTAGCGTTTTAATTATATTGAAATATTTATTGGTATAATATGATACAAAATGTGCAAAGTAAGAAATAATAATAATATATATAATACACATAGTTAGAATAAATTAATGTATGATTAAACATAAGATAAGTACATACTATATATATTACGAAGTAAAAAAGTAAATATCATATCTGTTTTATATTAAAAAATTGAAAGTCAAAGGTTATAAAAATTTTTTATGTTTTAAGCATAAAGTTTTATCGAAAACTTTATTTAAGACGTAGATATTTTTTAGATTTTTCTATATTTTTTAATTTAAAATATATATTATCCATGAGTGAAATTAAGCTCAGTAGATTTACAAAAATAAGAATATTATAATGATACCTAAATTAATATGTTTAAAAGTTGTATTTCATATACATATTATATTTAGTAATAATATAACTTATAAGTAAGTACAATATTATATATGTATTATATTTAAATAGTATTACACAATCTATGTTTCATCAACATTTTTCTGCTAAATCGTTTAAGCATTTCGAGTGACCATAATTATTATATAGTAATTGAATCAATAGATATTTATGTTTATAATGTTCTTGAAATTGTTTTCAACGTTGGTATGTACGTCATAGTGACGTGTGGATGTGAACGAATATTCAAAACATTGATATCTATTTGGCGAAAATATAACTATGTGTATACAGGTAACACATGTCATTTTATAACCAGTTATGAAACCGATTCCTACGTATCTATAATACTATAGTAATTTTTTAACGTTAACTTATACATTATAAGTATATACTATTCATACGTACATTGAAAATCAATATACCAAGCGAACTGAATTTTTAATGAATACATCAGCATAATAATTTAAAAATCAGTCGCAATTGCCAAGGATATCGAATATTGTAATTTTTTTTTAAAACACACACACAGTAATACTAATTTTCAGATACTTTCTCCGTGAGGTCTAGTTAATCGTATATGTCATTATATTCATATTTATCTATTAAAAATGTTTATGATTTTATTTTAGAAATTAAAAGTAGATAAATAATCAGACTGTTTAGGTTAAAGTGTGTACAAATTAGAATATCCTGCAATTAATAATTGAATCTCGATCAAATTCGTTACCTACACTACCTACAGTATTTCTATATTATTGTCCTGTGTATTTGTAGACTATAAATGTCTATAATATAATTATTTTCTATAAAGATTTATATTTTACGTATATAACAAATAAATATACATGATGAATATTGATGAGTATTTAAACAGTAAACACTAAAATCTCAAAAATTATTAGTTTTTAAAAATATTTTATTTTATCATATTGTTTGTCCATTTTTAAAATTTGATGAGTAAAGTAAAGTAACCTGTAGTATGTAGTATATACTATACTGTACTATATAACTGTACATTATTGTGCTGGATTATATCCAATATACTCTTATAGTCCGTAAAATGTTGATCTATACTACTTCGCTACTCCTAATGTAAGTTGTCATTAAAAAAAAATAAAATAATAAAACTTAATAAATGTTGATAATTTTTGAAAAAATGAGTGTTTACAATTAAAGAAAAATCACCCGATATATATTATAAATAATTAAGAATGCATAATTACTAACGATTGTGTGTATATAATACGATTATCCGTCGTCTTAAACACCGACAACAATCACCTCAATATTTTACGTATACGTTATATGAGCACGTAATATAATATTATGTATTATGAGTGTTATGACTTATGACTTATGGGTATAATAGCTGGTACCTCCTAGTACCTAACTATACCATATTACGGTTGTTCGAGCGTGTCCGAGTTATGTAATTTAGTCAAAACAATCACACATGCTGGAATAGATGCCTACAGAACTGCTGTTTGGGCGTCGGGCACAAATAATCACTATCACTATATAACTTTATTGATACACACCATGTCATTATTCAGATTTCAGATATACCTCCAATATATTATTATACTCAGGCGGGGTGTATTTTCCTAGCTATGCGATTATCTCACTCGCGATCTATTATCGAATACATTGACGCTCTGTCATACAACACAAATCGAATAATATCATATTAATAATTTATTATACGAGTACTTACTCCGGGTTGCACGGCGAAAGTGTAAATATTGGCGGCATTCCACCAGCAATTGCAGTTCCACAGCGCGGCTGAAAAAAAACACACAGTATAATAAGACATTATTAAATTAATGAAAAACGTGAGGTTCGAACACAATAATATATTGGATAGTTGTACAATCCACTGGGTGAATACAATATACTAATATATACTATTGTAGTATATACATAATATACACTACGCGTCTTGCGGGGAACGAATCTATCGAATTTATTTGACCGATGTAGTTTATGAAATAAAAAATAATTGGTACCTGCGTGTATATGAAGTTACAACATAATTAACGTTTTTTTCCTCATTAAAAAAATTAATACATAAATATATAACGAGGGCCAACTGTTATTAAAAACATTGTATAGATAAGCTATAGGTCTGTCGAACGATTCACTCTTTCATAATATAGGCCACATAAAGAACTATTCGGCGGGACTCGTCGTTTTCGTGGTAGTTATTATGTACTAGGTTCTTGACAGAATAAAAATGTATTAATAACACGTGAATTAGCTGAGGCTAAGACTAAATCGTTTCAAAAAATTTTAAATTTCAATTCGAGTATCTTAATGACGTGCCAACTGCTGCCGAGATATCGGGTCATTATATAACTATGTATATGTATATACAATATTATATAATGTTATTACTGTATATTATATGGAATTACCTACCCACGCATAATATAACTATATTATTCGGTATGCGCGTTGATTCCGTATCGCGACGAAATCATCTTTCATGTTGTGCACCGTAGTCCCGGACCTTTGGTATCGGATCGTCGTATAGTATTGTGTACTCGGTGGCTGTAGAGTGTGAACGTATAGAAATATTCAAGACATCATATCCAAGCCCGCGGGATATTATATAGAAAATAGGAGGGAAGGTATAGAGGAAAAAAGCCTAGAAGATGTTATGGTGCACTATGGCTGCGCAGTGTAGTACGTATGATGTATATTATTGTATACATAATTTGGTTGGCTAATAGGGTTATGAAAAAAACAAAAAAAAACGTCTTATTAAACCGATCTCTCATCCGTGGATATGTACGACCTCGGCAACCGAGCATGACCTCTCTTCTCGGCCGGCTCGGTGTCGAGACCTATGATCTGCCGCGGCTCGGCGTGGTATACCGTAATATTAGTATTAAGTCGTACAATATACGCCAGTGTACAGGATGCGGATAGAAAGAGTAAACAATCATGTGGTCTGCGAGCTGGGTAAAAGAACCGATGATTTTTTTTTTTTTGGAATTGCGTCCCAGATAACGAAATTTTTATTTTATCAGCATTTTCTCTCGGTCATTCGCCGCGTTTCATGGTTTCGGACATACCGATAAACCACTAATACAAATACTTTAACTCCGATAAATGATATTATATTTCAGTGAATTAGTGAAAAATATTCCAGGTAAACGTCAAAAATACATCAATTGAATATTATTACTTTTGTACATGACTCTTGCATATGTGCAAGATGCTGAGATCGAAATTTTAAAATGCATTGACCAAAAATCTAGTTCAAGTCCATGAAAGCATTATATAACAGTGACGATTATGAATTTCTCAAAAATTGTTAACATCATAAATATTACATGAAATACATGTTATTGCTACAAACAACCTTTTTACTTTTAATATTTCTAAATGTTCAAACGCTTAAAATTGTATGTATTATATGGTCAAAACTTTTAAAAATCAAGTAATCGTGTACAATTTCGAAAAAATTTGAACATATTATTAAAACAATTATATTATGGTGTCTACAATGATTTATTTAAAAAATTTAAATCGTGCGGATAGCTATCTTAATATTATAATATTATAACTGTAAATATATATATTTACCGGATATTTAAAAATTACAATCGATTGAATGATTCACGATTCTTTTTATATGCATTGTATTAATTTTCGAGTATAAATTAGTATATTTATATTGAAAATTTTTGTATTTATCACATTTAAAAAACCATTTTTATTTTCTTAAATTATTTATTGACCATAAACACATTTTTAATGGACTACAATTCGGCCACACAATGTCGTAAACAATACCAAAGTTGAATATTTAAACGATTTGTCACATTGTGGGTATTTTAAAAATATTTTTCTGTTCATATAGTATATATATTAATAAAACAAATACGTGTATTCAAATATTGTATTATGCAAAATTGTTGGCTTGTTAGTTCACTTGATTACGATTCTTAAACCAAACCGCACAACATATTATTATGAAATATTCTGCTAAAACCACAGGTTTGAGATATGTTTGATTTGTATATCCTTGATGAACTGTACTACCATAATAATATTAGATATCATAAAATGGTCTGTCAAGCTATATCCAAATTTTAAATGACCTAAATTGTCATGTATTTTAACTAGCGTACACGTAAATCACATTTTATAAATTCCACATTTATAAGTTTATACTTGTTCGAGTTCACAGATATGGTGTCAAATAGATCTTCGTAAAACTCAGTCACATCTGAAGCGTAGAATACGGTTTCATAATAATATATTATATGATAATTGTTGTTTTGATTTGAATTTTAAATAGTTTTTCAATAATTAGTTTTTAAGGTAACTCTGCATTATTTTAGTTAATTTATTTTCATTTTTTCCACTACTTTCTTTTTGCGTATATTAAATTTAGTTATTTATTAAATTGTTGATATTATTTTAAATGTAACCGTTACATCCCCAGAGTGCGTATAAAGCTATATATAAGTACTAATAATATACCTATTCTTTATAGTTTATATAGTAATTGTACTCAAACTCCAAGAAACCACAAGAATGGAAAAGTGTGTTTTAATAATAATAATTCTTATTGTTTTCGTGGAATATATTTAGAAGACTATAGATAAAATATTGCGTGTATCTTATTGTGATTCCTAATATATTATAGCAGAATTGAATTTATATTTTTACCTTAAGTGGAGTTATTTTGACATATTTGCGAGTATTTGTTGCAATCCTTTTATTATCTCTCTTATAGGATTCGCCAATTGTATACTACAATAATAACTATTTGAACATTTCATTACCAATATATTCCTACTGCGTACGCTGCAATTATCGTGCAGTTTCCAGACGGGTCGATGGAAAATTTAAATTGAATTTCATTTTGTCGCCATCTTCTACCGTCTGCACTATACACAATAATAAATAATAATACACCCGCCATTTTTTCAATTTAAAATTGTTTTTCCCTATTATTATCTTCGATTTGATATTTTTTTTATTTACGAATTTAATTTAATTTTAGTTTTGTTACAAACGCTATTTGTGGTGTATGAGTGTTATGTCACAAACATTATAAACACGTAATATATTATTTGGACGCATATAACACCGCCACAAAGTACCTTTTTAGTATAAATTCCACCAGTGAATCATGCGAAAGTTTAAAATTAATAATTATTAGAGAAAAAAATCATAATATTCATTATATTAAAATAGCCTGCGTTAAATGATAGTAATACATAATATACCAAAATAAACAAAACTTAAAACTAAAGAGTAAGTTAAAATTATTAAATTACTTATTGTATCTAATGTTATTAAATAATAAAAATAATAATTGTTAGAATAAATTAAATGTGTAATATAATTTTTAAAACTATTATTATAGCATTATCTACACTGTCGTTTTTTTTTTAATTTTCGAGTTTATTTGATTAAGATATACTATTAAGTTTTAGGTACTTACACAAGTTTTGGTTTGAAATCTGATAGAACAAAAGTAAAAATATGTACATTTCGGTGACTTGTAAAATTAATTTTAAGGATATATAAGCGTTTATAGCTCTATTTGGATTTTTAGTTAAATCAGCCTACAAATGAGAGGGAAAGGCTGCATTATCGTTTTTATAATTTTCAACAAAATTATCGGAAACCTCAATTTTATTATTCTATGATTGGACGGTATGATAAGATAATTATTAAATATTAATATGAATCGATTCGAAGCAATTAACTAACAGTAATTTTAGCAATATATACGTATGTCATCACAACAAATGTCAATGTATTATTTAATATGAAACTTGCTAAAGTCTTAACACTGAGTTTTCGTACATCCATTCCAAGTAAGAAAATATAACTAGAAAAGTTTAAATTAAACCTTTTCATCACCTTTTTATCTGATCAGTATTCTAACGAAGTTAATCACTCATGTTACTAAGTGACAGAAACTGCTATAGACGACTACTGTTTATTTATTGCAATATAAAATACGTAAAATATTGTGTATGTAGGTGAAATAGGTGCCGTCGTACAGTATCATAGCTTAAACGAAGACATAATAACATTTTCAAGGTAATAACACTAATAGCAACGATCAATGAATATGAAATGTGAATCGTGAATCACTTTGGTGATGTCGACCAAATAAGTATACAGAATGTTTCACAGCAAGAATGCTTACCCCCATTTTTTCATAAATAATAATGATAATGAATTTATTCGAAAACTGATTTTTGAAATCTATAAACAGTAGATTATCTGAAAATTATAATATTTCACTTAAAAATTGTATAATGTCGCGAATAGTGATGGAGGAAGACTAGGAAGGACTTATAGTAGAATTGATCATATAAATGCTGATTTTCTACTGATAGCTTTTTTATATTATTTAACATTATTTAACTGATTAATCATTGAATCATAAGCATCTGAATTCTAGTTTTGTTTAAGTTTATACTGTCTTGGACATAGCTGGTCGTATACCAATAGTTAAGAATATATTTTGTATTGAATTAATTTTTTTTTTTTAAATTAAAAATTAATTTTAGTATTTTATTGCTCGTTTCGTTCACGAAATTTTTGTTATTTTAAATTAAACTATTTTATCAAAGCATTTCAAATGAATAATTTCAGAAAAATTTTTAAACGTGTGCTTGTAAGTTATTAGTTATAACTTTTAACACGTTGGCATACACGTACGCTGAACCATCGATACGCTTTACATACAATACTCCATGTTAAACGTGTTTGAGTACAATACCTACTTATATTTCACTCTCGAATAATATATAGAGCTATGTTGAGAAAATCGAAAATGACTAATTACAAAACATCATATTATTATGTATAGTGGGTATAATCGCATAGATTAGATTCAGTAACTGATCTGTGAAGGTAGTCGGAAACTGAAACTTTTACTGAGCTTTTTACTTCTACTCCAAAAATCGTTCGTAAAAAAATGCAGTAAAAATTAAGAAAAATCGAGATAAAAATAATTTAAAAAAAAACAATTGTTGCGTCGTCCTGGGTCGACTCGGCCATATGGCATAAAACTCCGCGTGCCGCCCGTCACATCACACACACACACATAGGTGAAATATTATGCAGGCGCGCGCCGACACGATTTTGTCATAATTATTATCGTTATCATCGTCGTCGTCTCGTTCGTCGTGTGTCCTTTCCTCGCGTGACCAGCGCGCGCGCGCCCGTTTGCGATTGTAGCAATAGTCTTATCATTAATTATTATAATATTATACAATATTATACATATTATATTATATTCTGTTGTTCGGTCGGATCAACCGTTTGAGCAAGACTGCTTTAATAAACTATTATTGTAACACGCGGTAACATACGTACAACGTACTTTAATAACACGATTCCATGTGTCAATGTATATAATGTATATACAATGCTTGTACTTAATTATATTACCTATGTGCAGACAATGTGGTGTCAGAATTTCAATAAAAACACGCCCGAACCGAATGTCACCGCTGACCGTTATCATACGCGATACAAACTCAGTCTCGATTCTCCCCTTTTATATATAACAGGGGCGGACAACATGAATAGATTCACGGGCCACATAGATAATTACAATGATACCAAAAGCCAAAATGTTTATAGACACATTTCATATAATTTGATAATTTTTTATAAGCTTAAAGCTAATACCTAAAAAATTAAAATTCATAATAATATTCAGTAAATTTCGATTCTGTAAATAAGACGCGAGCCGAATCTGGCAATGACGAGAGCCATATGTGGCTCGAGAGCTGCAAGTTGGCCACCTATGATACATAACTACTTAATCCTGAACAAGACAATTTAATTATTAATTTTAAGTTAAATAAAAAGATTTATACTTAAAAAAATTAAAAATTAAAATATATTTTCATCAAATTTTTCAATGTCTTATTTCCAGTTAATTGTTTTCTTTATCGGGCTTATCCTTATTAAAATAAGTCGTTAAAATATGATATAAATATAATGCTCTCTGCTGTGGAAGTTACCTAAAAGATCAATACAAAAATCAACAAATCTTTACAACATTTTTATTACCATTATGAGAGTACCTGCGTCAGATATATTTTCCAAATCCTTTTCCATGGTGGGGAGGGCTAAAGTAATTTCCCTACGCTTGTTCGATAATACACCTCTATGCAATGCGATTATAGGTTGATAAATCATGCGATACTTACACTTTATGTATAGTATATTATCACAACACAGAACACTATACACACGTGTATTCACAAGGTCATGATAAGGATAGAGAAGGGCAAAGAGGGCAAGTGCACTAGGTCGCCAAATTAAAAGATACTTTATATGTTTTGTTATTTATTTATTTAAAAAAATATAAAATCACCAATATTACATATCTAAAAAAACAAATATCTAATTCATTGCAAGTATGTAAATTGATTATAACTATATATATAATATGTAGTGAACGAAAATTATATGCTCAATATTAATTATGTATTTAAAATTAAGCTATGAAGATTATAAATTGGAAAACTAGCTAAAATATGTAATTACTAAAATTTGAAAATTCTACACTTCTACATTATATGAGTTTTATAACTCATAAAATTATAATTCATCGTTTTTATTATTATTAAATAATTTTATAATACGAGTACTTATATATCTATGTACTATATTGTATATATATATATTGTACTATATTTTACGCGTTGTTAAGAGAATAAATTATTTTAGTTATATTTTTAAGAAACTTATTTAACCAAATTGATTGTTAATTTATTTTTATTTATATTAGTTTATGATGCAAATTATACATATAACCACAGGCGTACATTTTTATCATGGTAATATTATAGAGACTAGTGAACGGACCAATTATATGCCCAAGAAGGCAGAATGTTAGAGAATCAATAGGTTAGTAAAGTTAGTATTTATGAATATTTTTGAAAATATGTTAATTTTGCGACTGTCTTCAAAATAAAGATTAAAAATAACACTATATATTTATTTATAGAAATAGAAGTAACAAAACAGTGAATGAAGTAAATGATAATAAAGATAAAGCGAATTAAGAGTTTGCGTATGATGTTTTCCCAAAAGACAATCTCATGTTTTTTTACAATATAATAAAAGTAACTATATCATTTATTGCAGTATAATATGTATTATATTGTTGAGTTTAAAAAAAATATTATATTTCGGTAGATTTTATTCGTTTGAAAGAGCAAACCAATATCAAATGTGTAATCAATAATCATGAATGTTGAGATCCGTTTTTAGAATAGTAAAATACCGGCAATCATATATTATTATCATACGTAATAATTAAATTCCTGAATTGTTTATGCAAAATATACCAAATAAATATGCATTACGTAGTATTAATGATTAAACAATAAAATCAGGAAAATAATTATTTTTTATACATATTTTTTCTATACTTAAAAAACTTAAAACACATTAAATCAATAAAACTAGTAATTTCGGTAATTTACTATTAATTAAAAATAAAAATGTTTATCTATAATATTCCATTAAAAGAAATTAAAGTAAATTAAAAATTTATTTTTTTATTTAGATAAAAATAGTATTTCCAACTTATAGTAGTTAAAGCTATGGTATTGTATAAAATTATAAACCTACGTAATTTCATCTTTTCTCATTTAAAATCTTGCAGAGATGCCTCTATACTTATGTAAAACTATAGAACTAGGTATAGGTTACACTCATACAGATTGTCCGGGTGCGATTGAAATACTGTATAAATAATAATAATGAAAATAAATGACTACCTATAACTTATACTCACATTATTTATAATGTATATTACGTATTGGACATAATAGTTTAAGACACCTATCATAGAGGGTATATATATATGAATTATGATATTATTTGTATTTTGTACAATATTACATTTGTAATATATATCTTTCGCCGGTGAGAATATTTTATCGTACTTGCTGATTTTGACGATTTCGTTGTTGCGTCTTAACCAACGAACTCTTATTAGATTATCGCCGCCTCGGTAGGCTCGTTATGCGATTAACGAGCGTATCGCGCAGCAAATGTAGGTACACACTACACAGTATATAATGGTAATAATATAATAATAATAATAATAAACAAGTGTGTCTTTATGGCTTACGCGTGTGTGATTTTTTACAATCCTCACACATATATTTTAATAACATAGAAACGGAGCGCTTAAAATAAAACGTTTAAATCTGGTTATAAATAGATACGATCGCGTGTTGATCGGCTGTATGTTTTATTATGATAAATCTTACGTGTATCGTGTATGTGTATGTATTCGGGTACGGTAATTAATGACCGTGACCTACGTCAATCGCGTAGTTTCAGAAATTGTGTTGTTTATCAATGGAGTTGATGGAAGACCTGAGTCGGACTAAATAAGAAGTACGGTTCGCTCGTATACCGTGGTTCGTACATGATACAATATTAAAATATATTAATGTTACATGCAAATTTTATCTATGCACAAATATATTTCATGCATTTAATATAAACCTATTGATGTACGTAAAAACGGTTCCTAACTGTGGCGCAGAAAAAAAATACCCTCACTATAATATCTTCGTAATGTATAGAATAATACAAAAATAAATATCTACGAACATATCCCTGGAGTGATTTTTGCAGCAGTCAACTTATCATTTCGGGAAACCACGAATACATTTTAAGTTGCACTAAATTGCTAAAAATACAAATTGATTATATTCTGCGATGAAAAAGGGATGTCATGACAAATTACTGTCATTTATTGATATAACGATGCAATTTCCAAACTGTGAAGCGCTGCTCCCTTAAGAGACGCAAGCGCACTTAATTATGGGAAACGTGATGTATAAATATTAATATTACACATATACACTATAAGTATTAATATTAATATTTTTGTTTCATTTACTCATGAGAGGCGTAATTAAATTATTTTTATTTTTAAGAATTTGTGAACCAAAACAATTTGGGAACTATTGATAATATAACGTATAAGTAAAAAATATGATTTTTTAAAGACGATAAACCTGGATATGTTGACTTCGTTTTACAAACGCACATAACAGCAAACCTGTGTTCGGTAGAATTCATTTTGTGTCATTTCATTTAAATATAAGGATGAATTGACCTGACCTATATAATTAAATTTAAAGATAGAAGAGTATAATCTAGGACATATCGTATAGACTTTTAAAATGAGATTTAACTTTTAGCTTTATAAAATATTACAATTTTAAAACACTCGTTATTCACCTTAAAATTAAAATATCAATAAAAGCCTACATGATGCATTCTAGATAATATTATTATACTTAAATTAAATCCAATTAATTATATTACTGAAATTAAAACACAAAATGTATATTCCGAGACGTAAATTGGCTATACATTGACAGATTGTACCTTTGTAAGACGAAAACTAACACATTAAAGTGTAGCATCAATAAACAATAATAGTTTTAATACATCTATAATGGCGTAATCAGAGGGGTGTTTTGTACATTGAAACATTTTCTCCCTCTTCAAATTCATATATTTATTCGCAAAACAATATATTTGTTATGTGCCTCACACATAAAAAAAAATACGTTGTCATATTCGATATTGATATGAAGATTGATAACTACAAATTTAATAGTATATAAAGTTTCTCACAAGATAAACTTAAAATAAAAATTAAGACATACCTGTTAAAAAATCCTGACTAAGTGCTGTTAATAAGAATATTTTTCTCGCTAATAAAACATTTAAAACACAAAACTTTTTTTTTCCGAAATATATTTGTATTACTGGGTTATGATTTAATTTTATCATACATTGATACATCATTGTAATTCACGTGATCAAATAACTTAAAATTATATTATTATACATTTGTACGTGATCTTAAATATAAACGTATATACATGTACATCGAGGTCATTATGTATAACGCTATATGATTTATGTGAATGTATTTTAAATACTAAAGTTCAAACATCATGACTGACATGATGTGTATAGACCATAAGGTAGATACTGCGATATAACATATTTAGGTACACTTGAACACTGTAGCCCTCGTATATTATATTGTACACGAGTTGAATTGAATTAAAGAAAATTACGGCAAATTAGTACGTTTAGACGGCGATATTTTATGATATTATTTGAAATAATTAATAATAATATACAGAGTTTCGATCATTTATGTTTTTACGCAATATATAATCCATTTCAGTATCAATTGTTTTACCGCTAGAAAATCTTAAATCGACCTAAGCTGTTTCTTACTAATTTAATCTAGTAACTTCAAGGCGACTCAAAAATGAACAATACAATGCGTGTTTTAAAGCGTGACTTTATCCAAGGGCGGCCTTAGAAGTAAAAAAGTACACATATACGAAAATATATACCCCAGTTATAATTTTTACCCATACATTATACGATTTTATGTATACTATTTTATTATGGTAAACAATAATTAAAATCGGAACCGCATTGCGATTGTTTAGAAACAAAACAAAATTAGCAAATTGTTATTAGACTTATCATTTGATCTATTATTTTTCTGTGGGCGTTTTTCGAGAACTCATAGATAATGCAAATCGGAGTCAGTTCGTAAAATTATTTCAATTTTTCCACAAAACCTTATAGGGGAACAAGTATAACTGTATAAGTGTTATTATAGCGTTATAAATTATTATATAATAACGAAGGTCGTAAATAATACGCTTATTATTGCAGTTTATACCTATTATGTATATTATGTTATAGGTGTCTATATGTATTTTTTTTTTTTTTTTTTATAGACGATTTTTTTACTTATTGAATCACTTTTCTATTATTATCTGAAATAGGTATTTAGTTTATTTAATTTTAATAAGCTATTTCTCATAGATACAATAGCGATTGAATAAAATCAATTTTAATCCACGCCACACGCAAACATAGATTGTAGGTACCTACCTACCTATATAATATATAATATACACATTGGTATATTTTTTTTATGTTATAAATATTATTAAAAACATTAATCGATATTTCGGAGACACCCACTACGTGTTACGTAAATCAAGACACGTGTTTACACAACTAATAACACATGAATAACAAAAAAATAAAAAAAAAAATAAAAATATATATAATTCTTTAGCGCCCGCCAAACAAGTTATATATTTATTATTATATACGAACTGACAATGTAAAATGTGTATTGTAATATCCATTTGTGCTCATAATATAGGTGTACTTATATGCGTATGTGAACGAATGTATAGCAATAATAGCGTTTTCACGCCCTTCCTGTCCGTATTATCATCCGTTTTATTTATTTATTTATTACTTTTTTTTTTCTTTTAAATATTTTTATTCAACTCGTATTTAGCGTAAAAGATATCTCTGCATGGCTATATAATAATATAATAATATAACACGATACGGGTCGAACCGGCTGTCGTATACGCGTAGTAGGCTGTAGTAATAGTAATAATCCGAACACGTATACAGTATAATGTGACAGAGTGTGCATATGTGTGTTATTAAAACGCAATTTTTTTTCACTGTGTCAAAATATAATCTGCTTTCTATTGTTTGTTCTACGGAGCGGCGGCCAACGATAATCGCACTTACACGCGACTGGAATCACGCCCAGACCACCGCCGCCGCCGCCGCCGCCGTTGAAACCCATATATATGCGATGTATAGGTATATACATATAATATACGGCATACCTCATACGTATATGCAATAGGTATTATATGTAGGTACTTTGGCCAACGCGATGAAGTGATACCTTCAGCAATATACCTATGTCGTATAATACATAATTTAGTGTACCTACCTAAATACAATATAAATTTGAGCTCTCGCTCGTGATGCAGCTCTCAACACTTGACGCGATTTCGGTCGGCGCAGTTAATTGATTGTCGCACAAAATGCACACGCTCGTTCTTTAATTCATAAATGTATTTATTATTATTATATTGATACAAGTGTGTATGTGTGTCGATGGATTTTATTACCATTTCGATATTGCATTATAGATAAATTGTAAATAATATATACCTACCGAGCTATTATACCCGCCCACTAACTTTTTTATTTATTCGTGATAAAAAGTGTGCTGCATTTGACACAAATTAGGTAGGTTAGGTAGGTATGTAATATTGCAAATTTTTGGGGGTTTTTTTTTTATTTACCAACGATAAATACATAATAAGCTTGAATCGCAGTGATAAAGTAATATTTTGTATAATTTATCAATTACGTAGGATGCAAATCAAACTAAAATCCTATTTACTGTAATAGGTACCTATATATTAAATATTATATACAGCTTGTGCTGAGAGAATATTATTTACTCGCTTAATATATGTTCTATGTCACCATAAAAAATATTTATGATGATGACAAATTATTTCGAATAAGATTAAACGATTATTATTTATTTTCTCTTTATTAAAGTGTTAGCATTTGTGGGTAGGCGCTACATTATGAAATCGTTTTTATTTTTAAAAAACTATCCATACAAGCTATATAGATAGATAATTAATTTCATCAATAAATAATAAGTTATCATTTTTAAATTGTATGCGATAGCAATACCATAATATATGATAATAGACTTAAAACTAAATAGAGTGCGTTATTAATGGATCAAATATACAGAAATAAAATTTTAGCTGCAACGTAGGTATATACATATCTACTTATTTAATCTTGTTTATCTGATAAAATAATATATAACCAAGAAAATTTAATCATTCAAAACCATTGCAATTTTAATTAAGTATATTAATTATTATCATCGACTTTCGTAAAAATCATATATATTCATATACATTAGGTCATCAAGTTGTTGATTTAATGAAGTAAAAATAAAGATATATACTTATATAATATACTTAATACATATAATAAATATTATGTACATAATTATGTTTAACAATTGGTAAAGCCGCGCAGATGAAAGAAAAATATATAACTTTTTAACTATACATTTTAATTTAAAAAACAATTTTAATAAAATTTATATTTTTCAAAGATATTAAGTATACTTACGCACAGGACCTATTATAGTCTATTATAATGTATTGCCCATATAATTGATGTCCATCGTTACATTATTATGAAACCAGAGTTACAGGTAGATTATATTCTGTGATTTCAATACATATATATTTTTACAGTACATGTTTATATGTACACGTACGCAGCCAGACAAAATGACCGCATCACTTTCTCCGGGAAGTCAAAACAATTAAAATCCTCAGTGTGTAACGTTCATTCAAACATCGAAAAAACCGGAATATAATAATATATAAACTAGATTTACTCACCTACATTTTTTGAAGCAAATTTGATCCATATATCTCAATAGTCAATACATTATAAATTAAGAATGCAACTCTTATGCAAAATAATGTGTATCAAATAAAAAATTGACTTAATAATAGGAACTTTTTTATTATACATAGATACATTTTCATAGGTTGCTAAGTCTTGGTATAATAATTTTATACATACAAATAATATATAAATTTATATTATGCATCAATTAAGCTATCATATATTTTTAATATACCATACACATAACACATATATACATAATAAAACGTTTACAAAAAAAAATGGCAGTATAATTCTTCTGTGATAGTGTGATATATATATAATATACGTAATATTAAGCCAAAACTCAAAATACGTAATATAGTCCAACATGAGTGAATGAGTGATGTCTATGTAATATTATTTATTTTAATGTTTGTGTTCAAGCAGTGATAATATGACCAAATCGTTATATAACAGCAAAATATTAATAAGTACACTATAATAATATATGATGTACACTTAGTATTTTTTTTTTGTAATGAATGGTATGAAAAAGCAATAAAAAATCATAGGTATTTCATAATTTTAAGTTATTACTGTCATGAAAAATATTATTACTCTTTTTGAGTCGATCGAAGTATGCATACAACTCTGCTGCAGCTAGAGGCAAAAGACTACCTATATTTATATAGCATAATATAAGCTTGGGGGCCTAGAATTCAACATTTTTAATCGACATTTAAAAATGACCAAATTTTTAGTTGTATTCACTTCGCTATTAATGTTTCATTAATGGCGTAACTAAGGAGGAGCTAGCGGTCTTATCTTTTCTCACATAGACGATTTTAACCCTTATACTTTTTTACTTTTTAGCCTCTCCAAGTTAAAATCTAAATTATTGTATATAAAATAAGAACTGTCATGGGTTCGAATGTTCAATGTATAAAATAATTAATAATTGTATAATATATTAATATTGATACTGTACGAGTCTGCATGTTTAAGTAGAATTATAACACGCATCAGGTGACTATGACTTAAAACAAATTCAGTGACTTGGCTAAACTAAATATAAAATGAAAATTATATCTTTTACCAAGGTAACCATCGATAATGATATGTTATAAATATTTACATCTAATTATCTAAATATAAATGTAGAAAATAATAGTTGTAAAATCTGTTATACTATTATTAGCAGGGACGGAGTGGCCCACCGGGATACCGGGAAAAAAATCCCGGTAGTCTGGAAGCTAAATGACCCGTTGGCCTGAAGTATAGATAGAAAAAAAACCACGAAAATAGTGTAATGTGAGAAGTATATTTATCTATACACTAAAACAAAATAATATTAACAATTTAATTAATAATCATTTTTATATTATTTTTTATATTTTGAATTCTGATAAGCGATGGGCTATTTTATATGAATTTTCCGTAGCCGTACATAGTATAATATACCATATATTTTTATAAAGTTCACCGAAGTTCTATTACACAATAATACCATATAGCCTCGCGATTATCGAGTCAAACATATATTTTCTCATTATTTTGTCATTAGAGTATCTATTTAATAGAATACAGTATGATGGACTAGTAGAGTACCTTTAAACCACATTTATATTTCATGCGTTTTAAAAAGTTTTGTTTTTAAATAATATATTCATTTCAATATTAAATATTTTCCAGTTTTCCTCGAAACGAATGATAACAAGAAAAGGAAAAGCGGTGCTAAAAGAGATAGAGAAAAAAATAAAAGTTATTGATGCAAAGTAGAAAACAATATATAAAATTAGATTTATATTATTGTGAAAGAAATTTACCTAAACTTTTAACGAATAGGTATCTACTGAAAATATCTTTGATCATAATGATTTATCATTTAAAACCGATCATATCATTGACATTTATTATGTAAAAACATTTAAAAAATTAATAAAGCTTGGTTACCTATTTTAGATTTTAGATTTAAAGGTTTTTTAATAGTTTTATCAATAAAATACATACCTATGCAATGGATTTTTATATTTTATTTTACTTATATATATTTAAATACAAAATTCATAAATAAAGTTTCTATTCAAGAGATGAAAAAGTTAAAAGAAATTTATTTTCTTGGCCTGAATTTTTTTCCCACTCCGCCTCTGATTATTAGTTATTTTATTGTTTATATTTTATTTTTTAAAGCGATAAGAACAAAGTTTTTACTCTGTAGTTGTTTGTTTTCAACTTTGATTTTACTATACTAGAACTGTATGTGACTTTTAAACTTTAATGTTGCTAATTATAGAGGTGTGAGACTTATTTTGAACTTAAATTTTCTAGGACTCTAGCTCCAAACTACAAAATCCTATGGTTATACCTTGTACCTAAGACCTAAGCTGAATTTTTAAACTGTAATCTGTATCAAAATTCAAATTGCGTGGCATGTAGGATTGACGAGGCCAAAAATTTGCGTATAGTCGGGCTATATTCCTACATATATATTATTATGCATACTGTAGTAATACATAACATAGATGATTTTTTTGCCTTAGTAAAACGTGAAAACTATACACTAAGCCCAACAGAATTACATTTTTCGAAATTTCTAACCATATAGACGTACGTGCAGTTTCGCGAAGTTTGAAAATATTTTAAACATCATGCAGTGCTGTGAATAGAGGCCAAATATCATTGAAACTAAATTGCACGCTATCATGATCCTGCATTTCCAGGTAAAAAGATCATCATTGCGCGTCAAAGTTGAATGATCGACGGAATTTAGAGTTGAGTCGCGAGGCGAATCATCGCGTGCGTTTATATAATATAATATTGTTACGTACAGTAGAGTGACGAGCTTGAAATTTTTCAGAGGCTATAATTTAATTTCCTACCGACCCAAAAAAAATCCAATAAAAATATTTAATATCATATTTTTAACTCAAATTGTCGTAATTAAATCTAAAATATGAGTTAGTACTAAATTACGTATATTATACCCATTAGTATTTAACCAACACCCACCATCCCTTAAATAACTTAAAAATGGTCACTCTCAATAACTATTGCAGGATACCTCCTTCGCCGCGTCACTAATTATACACTTGTAATATAGTTTATGTTTATGTACCTATACAATATTATACATTTTGTTCCATTTCATCATCCGAGTAAACCGATCAAAAATTGTGTCCGAAAAAATATTTGTGTATACGCGCGAATACACTGCAATAACACATCTTGACATCACAAATACTCAGTTCCCACGGTGAAAGTTGATCTCTGTCCGTTTTGATGCTTTGGGCGACCTCACACATTTCTCGCAGCAATACGGTCGTAAAAACGACGTCGTACGCGCGTGTTATTACTGTTATTATTCACAACGTTTTATAATCCGTCATTTAATACTATATTACCTAAATATATATTTGCTTTGGCGGCGTCTCTCCGTCATCCGACAATAACAATCATTGAAATTCGTAGTTTGAAATGAAAAGTGTAACGAATATTGTAATGCATGCAGGCCACCTCTACTTAAAAATAATCGCCAGCTCTTTAAATGTTCATCCGCCTGCACTATCATACTCGTAAAGCGTAACATTACTCGTATATTATAATTTATATATTTTATGCCGTATCTAAACAAAATACGTTTTATTTTGTTACAGTCAGTGCTTTAGTTAGGAAAAAAATTAAAAGGGGAACGCAAAAGTGTAAAAAAAAATACGTGTACCTGAGTATTTAAATGTATTAATGATTTTAATTGATAAGATATAATTATAAGGAGTACGCAATACTTTTTTTTTTAAAGAAGAGTATTCCATCTCCTTCTCCGTTTTTTCAATACAGTAATGAATACAAAATGATTCATTAAAAGAATATTTGCTACCATTTTTAATTTAATAATGATTTATTTAATTAATTATATTCATGGGATTTTTAAGAACCATATTTTGAAATACTTAGATTTTTATGTAATTTAAGGGATATCCTGTGACAATATAAACTTTTTTTCTACAAAAGAATGTCATACTTTTTAATTTTTATATGCAATTTTGTTTGCTACAAGAAACAGAGAAGTTATATTCATCAATGTCAACATAACATAAAATTAAAAATCATAATAATAAATTAATATTTTAATATTTCTAATAATTTGTATAAATTGTTTATAAAATCTAGTATTTTTTTTCAAATTAATTATTATCATTATGTCAATTTATATCTTTGTAGAAAAAAATTAACGTGGTCTGCAACTGTAATATTAAAAATTAATGTACGGCCTTTTCGTTGGAACGTTTAATATTTTATTATTAACGCGTAATCATTAAACATAATATGATATGGTAATACATGGTTATAATATGTATAAAGAATATATTAAAACACTTCATAATATCTTATAATGTTATAAATAATATGTATAAATAAGTATAATACGATTTCACAACTTGCGATGCAGACCCTGGACGAAATTATATCATTATTGTTATTCGCCATCACTGCTGCTCATGCGTATACAATGAAAATCTATTTAATTGAAATTTTTCCCCATACGTTGTTTATTTTTTTTTTTTTAAATATCTATTTGATATACATGTAGCCCATGTAGGTTACAGGTATACTCTACAACGTATTTGTATTAATTGAGCGTATAAATTGATGAAAGCTAATGACCATGGCCAAAATACGGACAATGTCCAGAATTTTATTTTGACCTTACGAGTCGTTAGAGATGATTTGCTTTTAATACGAATTTTATGGAGCATAAATTTACCGAAAAAAAAATAATCAGTCTAAAAATACAACTCATAAGCCATTGTAAATAGGGTAAAATAATTAATCAACTGTAGGTGATATCTCAATGCTACGAAAATCTTTAATAAAGTTATACGTTAAATCAGACATCAATATATACATTTTACAGTATATAATTTTGAACTATCTTATATAATAATTTATATTAAAAATTGTATACTACATTTTGGATTAAACGTTTATTTTCAATGTGTATTAAATAACCGAATACGTTTGATGAGTTTCAATTATAAATAATTAATGTTGGTATTTATTTAGTTAAATGCTTATATAAATAGATATGATTAATTTTAATTGCATTCATTGAAAAATAGTTAAATTTACACTAACTACATAAAATAAGAGCTTTGAAATCACTATATTATTATAGATACTATGATTTTTGTATTAGATATAAATATTCATAAAAGATTTGAAAAGCTTGACAAAATGTAATATTTTCGATGATGCATCATATACTTAGCCTACGTAATTATGCTTTTAATCGTCGGCGTATTTATTAAACCAAACATCCGGAGGTTGCGTTAGACCTCATTTATACAGACCTGTACATATTGCTACCTGTTCGGCATGTTTATCATTATAATTATGACAATAATAATAATTATAATTTGTTTGAAGATTATTATAATACGTTTGCACTAATATACAAGGAGGTATGTTAATGTTTGTTTGTATACTCGTAGTGTATACGAACGCGATTACGACTTACGTTTAGGTGTGTTCGCATTAAAACATAATTATAACATTTGTAACACAATTGTGAATGGACTACAGGTACGAGAAATACGAGTGGATCTAATTGAATTGGCGCGTACGATGTACGGATGAGCCCGGGGCTCGGATGAAAGTCTAAACGTCAAAAAATGCAAGACAAGTATGGTGGGCGTAATGTTTTTAATGTCTAGAGTTTGTTTTGATATAGCAGCAATAATACACATGTATAATATCGTGTTTTATATAGGCATAGCAGATGGGCATTTAAAATATATTAGAAATCGCCACGCGAACGTAGTTAATATGTATTTTTAATCGTTCTTACAAAACGGCGACCACAGACGCTTATATATCGCTACATGTATATCTTTAAACGCACGCGGATATTAGTTTTTAGATTTATTGTGATTTGTGAACCCGAAAGTCTCAATTTATTGTTGTGACGCAAGTTTACATCTAGACGATATGCTTCATTAAATTATTAACATAGAAAAAAACAAATTATAATAAGTGACTTAATATAGAAAACGAAAACATATTAAACGATTTAAGAAATATAGCTTATCTCCGTCGATGTCTCTCATAAATTAAATGTTTGCATATTCAACCTAACCCAAAAAACGTTAAACGAAAATATAATTTTGTGAAATTAAATAATATTGAGTGTGTTTATTTCATTGTGAAAGCTATGATTTATGATAAAAAAAATCATCAAATCTCTTTAGTCTTCTGCACATACGTACATATTATATAAACATAGACCCCGCAAATTTCATCACGTTAATAATAACAATTATTCTAATACTACACCGTAATAACCGTATCTATATTAAGTGCAAATAGAATGTGCACAATTCGATGTACAAACATTCATTTCAAAATATATGAATAATGTGTTGGACCATTTATCATTATATACGTACTCCTCGTATTATTTGTTGTTATTTGCGAAAATTAAAACATAATAAATGTGATATCAATTTTGAGTGGGTTAGAGGTACTGGAAGAGGGAGTATATTAGTTATGAAATTCTTATTATGCACATTTAAACATATAATGAAATATTGAATTTGAAACACAATCACATACGAAATCAATATTTTTTGATATTTACTCAGATTTGAGCTTTCACTATTAGCATATTTTTTCCATGTTAGTAATATTTTATTAAAAATTATAGAGAAGTTAATAAAATGGCCAGATCTGTTTTCATATTTTATCACAAATCTAAAAAAAGAACTAGGTGAAACTTTTTAAACACTTTTATTGCACTTAAAGCTCACTTCAGTAAAAATTAAAATCGCATGACCATAACAATTTCTAAAATATTTGATAACTTATATAAAATGTTCATTAATTAATAAACATTTAAAATCTAAAAATAATTATTTGAAATAGAAAATTTCATTTAAAAAAAAAAAAATACAAAACGGTTATTTATAATAAAAAAAAAGTCGTTGTTGCACAAATTAAAAACGACTCTTCAAAATTCTGGTAAAAACGCACAGAGAATAGGTATATAATTAATGCTTCATTCTTAGAATCTAGAAATCATAACATCCCGGAAATGAGTATAATTTATTCATTAAAGTATAAAATTCATTATAGGAACCTGGTCAATTTTTCAAACAGGTTAAACGTAAGACATCCAAAATACTGTGTATTGAATAACCGAGATTTTATTCAACGATTATTTTCTGTACATTATCGTTACATATGAATATGTTTCAGAAAAAACATCTTAGTACCGGCCATTCATATATAGTATACCTTATGCCCCACTATACAATGTATAGGTATACCCAAAGTATTGTAAAATACAATTATTAGAAATAATATTTGGCATTTGATACGAAAATGAATTTTTAAAAACGTTTACCGTTAAATCGTATTTTGCTATGACAATATTTATTTCACAACTCTTTATTACGATATTATTAGGCTCGGGATGCAACCTATCTATAAAATGATATTTATATATCGCGACAGAACAATGGACAGGTATCTGGGAGATCTCAAGATCAACACGTTTGATTTTTTTTTCAGATTCGCGTTCACATGTCAAAGAATTTTTAGATTATAAGCCATATGTATACATGTGTTATATATTATGTATACCCAGTATACCTACATATTTGCACACAAGGTTTTTTGTGGCATTTTTTTTTTTGTATTTCGTACCTCAACGAAATTCGCCCGTCGTCGAACAACCGGTTTCGCTCTGACTTCTTTTATTCGATTATTCTCTTTCTTTCGATAACATATTTTTATGTAAGCGGATCTGGGCGATTCCTGCCTGCCCATAAACGATCAAACGCGATGCACGCGAATCTAAGAAATATTATACAACGGCAAGAACAGAAGTCAAATCGCGTAAAGCAAAACTGATATCGCATGTACATTCTAACCCTTTCAAACCTTGGGGTATTAAATAGCTACTTTAATTTCGAAACTCGTAGAAAAATCCTTAGAAAACATAGTCTTATGCTGTATATAATATGTATATTATACAGCTGTTTATACGTCACCTTGATGAAACAGAAATTGCGCCACATGATTCTGCAGCGGGTGAAGTGTATACCGGACACCAGATCAGGTATGATGTTACACATCATTTCATCCTGATTATTGGTAAAAGTTTTTTGTGTGATTATGTTGATAGTATCTATACTTATTTTAATGTTCACAACGAACATTATTCATTTGAATCGATATAAAATATGCAAAAACTATACATTTTTAATTATTTTTTACTCACTGTGATAAATTCATATTAAATATGTAATTCAATCAATAATTAAATACTTATCGAATTTTATAATACAACTGAAAGAATTTTTTGTGGGACACCGAGATATTGTAACGATAAAAACTTGTTTTAGAAAGAAACTATACAATTTACTTTTGAATAATAAAAAAAGTTTTTTTTTATTGAGGATAATTTAAGAGTTAATACTTATATAATTGTATTATAATTATACTATATTATATAAATACTTGTAAAAAAAAATCTGAAAAGTTATTAAATTTAGTATAGTTATTTACATTTTTCAATAAAAAAATAACAGCTTATTAATTTTTTCGAAAATTTCAGAAAGGTAAACTAAACCCAGAGTTGAAAGATAACAAATGCCAAACACTCAGACCATAAATGAGTTATAGTACCGTATTTTTAAACTAGCTTATAGTAACCAATTAGTCTAAATATTTTTTAAATTTTTAATATCACTTTTTATGCCATGTTACGAAGTACAAATATAAATAAGACATATTTATAATATGCTACACTACTACACTAGATATTATTGCAGTTATGTAAACATAAAACACGTTTTAAACATTAAAAAAAAAAACGACTGTATATAAATTGGTCACATGTTTATTTATCTATATCAAAATTAATTTTTTACGGTTACACCATTACAATATTTAAAATATTTTAACTAATTTTAATTTATCGAGTTTGTTTTAACTATATACCAGCAATTAAGTTATAGTAATAATACTGATTATAATTATATAATATGTATGCCATTTAAAATTATTGATTCAAATTTCATTGAAAAATTCGTAATGTATAAAAATTATAATTAATATCTCTTATCCGTTGTAATCATGTTAAGTAAACAATACAAATTTAGGTTGTGCCAGTGTGTCAGTATGTCTTACATTAATGTTTGTTAAAATTTCGTTTAATCTTTAATAAAAATAAAAATTAAATATCTATATAAGATATTTAACAGTACATTTCAACGGTGAATACGAATATACGATTCTTGACGTCCTTCCAAGGGCATTATTGGAGTGCAATAATGTAATCCATATGCAGTTACATCATTCTATGTAAATTTTGATTGTGAACTCCACTAAACAGGCTATAGACAAAACAAGTCTCACTATGTAAGTATAATACATATATTATCTACTTTTTTTCAGAATAAATGAATGAATGATATTTAACGATATAATATAGTGGGTAAGAGACTAAAGATTTTTCAAAACGTTAATGAAATTTTTATTAACTTAGTGTTGTAATTATTCATTTAGTAATTCACTAAATTGGTCAACGATAAAACTTAAAATCATATTATATTGTATTATTAATAAAAATTTATTTTAGTAGTCTTACGATTTTAAATTAACAGTTACTCATGTGTAATCGATTATGAAAAATAAATTTTAAAAATAGCACTAGAAATTTGTGGAATTTTATCATATATCCTTCGTTGACACAACAATGTTATGAGCAGACTCGTGTATATCGTATAATATAAGACAATTTAATAATAAAATACAATGACAACGAAGAATATTTTTATACTATACATAATAAAACAACCGAGAGAGTTGTTGAAAACGTATAAAATATAAATGGATTTTTTTTTTGTCCATTTTTTTTTCTTCTCTCCATTCTCATTTTCCCCCATCAGTACGTGACTCGGTTGCGAGTTTTCTAATAGTGAATTGTTTCATATTTTTTGTACACTGATTTATTAATATATCATATCGACGGCAGCGTATACATGATGTGTACTGTGTATAATATGCATTCTACATCTACACATAGATATATTCTAAAGCTGTGTGCGTGTGTGTGTGTGTGTGAATTATCAATAGTAATCCCGATAGTACCACCCCGTCGCACTCACCTGTCAGTAGAAATGTCAGCAACATTGTGATCTCATTGGGCTTGGTGTCGTCGTCCGGATGTCCCTGGAACAATAAATTATTATCTGATTATTATGAATGATCATACACAATATAATATATTATTTCGTTGTGCCATTATGAATTTATATATAACTAAGTGTATACAGTCACGGGATTGAGTTGTCAATGCGTGTCGGTTACGTCCGTACGCACAATAATAAGAAGCTATAAATGATCTTTATTTAATATCTTGCTTTTGATTGATCTGTTTGAAATTGTTTGCAGAAATTTTTATTTCTCTTATGCACGTGAACGCCTCACCTGTCTGTTTTCTACTCTACTCACTTTGTTCACCTCTTCGTTATTCGTTTACTTATGAACCGAGGAGAATCGGAAAATAACTGCAGTGAAAATAACATAGTTGACAACTTCAGGGAAATTCATTAAATTGTACACTTATAGTTTATCACGTTTTTGTGCAGGTAATTTTATTAAGAAAAATAAATATCAATGCAAACATTAGTGAAACACGAAATTACTATGACATGACCTAAAATAATACAAATTTGATTTTACCAACTACATATTACCTATAATTTATGAGCAAGATGGTTGTTTTAGTAAACTTAAGGGTTCTCGACAAAATATAGCTTTTTTTGAAATATGTTTTTTACATAATTTTATGTCTTTAAAAATAACATTTTTTTTACAAAAATGTTATCATTGATTCTTTTTTTTTTTTTTGTACAGCATCATAAATTTTTAATTTTATATTTTAAAGTACAATATTTTTCTGAGAATCTCCTCTGCGCTATTTCATCACTTGGTTTATCTAAACTTTAAATACTTATAAATAATTCATTTTTAGTTCAATACTCTATTTTAATTTATATATTTAAATTTTCAGAAGTAAATTTTGCTTCAGAATATAAAGTTAAAAATAAAATATGTCATTAAAAATTAATTATTATTGAAATTTATAAATAAAATATATATATATAAAAAGCAAAAAACACTATTCTATTCGAAATTGGTTGTACAATTTTATAAAAATAATTTTTAAAAAACATTTAAGATATTAAATTTAACAATTAACTATAATAATTGGATACTGACCATAAAGTCGCAAGAATGCTTAGTGAGAGAAATCAAAGATAGGACATTGGGACCAAGACAACCCAAAAAAATATAGAAAATAAAGAATTTCTTAAAACTAATATCGGTTTGTTTCTTATAATATCCCGAAAAAATATTAACAATATTACGATGTCTCATATACGTGTTATGGCTCTCGTGACATCGGACGAAACACCCGATCGTTGAAGTCTCCAGATACGTTTCGCGCTATAAAAATGAAATTACATAACGGTTCAGTATAATATCTCAACATTACCGGAACGGCTGTATATAAGCAATAAGTACCTACATATTATATTTATAAGTGCGTATGAACAGTTATTAAATCAACGAGATTCGATTAACTGCAGTTGCACACATAGAAGACTATCTGTAAGTAACATGTATATCGTTATTTCGCATAGTCTGCGTATCATCGTGACTATATATATTATATTATACAATACTATTATTGTATAAAGTATAAACGAATTATATTATGTATTATTATTATTTCTATTGTTATTGTTGTTGAACCTGACGCCCTAGTTGAGAAATCCAAGTCGTCAACGCCGTTTGTTCGTCGTGCCCGGGGCATCGGCTAAATGTTAAGTCCTCAGTTGTATAGACACATTTAATGCGGATGCAATTAACAGGCGTCATCAACTACTTAAAGAAATAGATGGCTTATAATACTGCTATAATATTGAATACTGCTGTTATAATATCGGCTGTCGCCGCTTGGAACGCGAAGCGTCTCAAATCGTTAGATTACCGAGTACCTACATACACGACTTTATACATATATATGTATACACACAAACTAACATTATTACGCGTAGATATTATTGTATTATATCGTACAGAAATGTATCCCTAGAATTTCACTGAATGACGATATGCTACATGTCGCGACGCGTCCTTGACGATCACTGAACGCCGCCACTGACAGCTGCAGCGACCTTCAATTATGTAAAATTCTATAAATCGATACGCGATGATAGAATACACTATACGTCTATATGTATAAATGTACAGTACTGTTTTTCAAGCAGAAAATTATATTTTATTTCGGTTTTAGCTGCGATCTACTAACGTCCTACGTTGACGAATATAATATACGAGTACCTACTATAGAATATCGCATTACACGCTGAAACGTATTTGTATCGTTAGCGCGTATTATATATATCGCTCTTAATCGTCACCCCCTCCCCACGATTTGTGATAAAATCATTTGCGAGTATGAATATAGCCCGATTTCGAACTTGACCCACATAGTACACTAGGACCTCACTTTTTTACCACCCCCGGGGCTCGAGAATCCGACACGGATTTTATGATATTTTGTCGACGATCAGACATAGCACATAATATATATATTATAATATTATTTTTATATAACATATACCTATACATATATATATTATATTACACACGCCGCAGACGGCCGGATCGGTCGTGACCCATTCGGTGTATTGAACGCGGCAGAAGAAAGTTTTCGCTGCGAATCGTCACGTTGATGATTTATGGACAGGTTTTCGCGGAGAATCCTAATTATATGTATCGACCTGTCATGACTCGAACGCGGGCACAACGTGCACCGATCCCCGGCGAGTCCGTGCGGGGTCCACGCCGCGTCGGCAGAAGACTCTAAAGCCCTTATTATAAAATATATCGTAATGTCATAATAATTATTATTCATCGTCTGTCTGCAACACGGTAAAAGGCGCACGGGTATACTCGTAACATCCTGAACACGCAGGTGGCCAAGATTGTTGCAGTTATTATATTATACGATATGATCACTTTGTGCGAGAAAAACAACGACGACGGCACGGTATAATACCTCGGCTATTAAAAGTACCGACCGTGTATTATGCAGACAGCTATGCGAATACAAATTATTAGAATCGCTTATAATAACATAAATATCACGAAGAGTATATTATCATATCGTATATAATGTGTATACAATAGTCTATAATACACGATATCGCAGAATCCAACAATGAATAGCAGTAATAGCACATTGTCGATATCGAAATATTTTGGACAAATCTTTTAAGTTAAACTTTGTAAAATACACGAAATATCCTGTAGATAATATATAGAACAAGTTTTGGTTTATCGGTTTTTAGTTATCGTATTTTTTTTTTTTTTTTTTTAATGTGTTAATGGGTATTTTCTTAATCGATATAGACCTACATCGGTTACATCAATGTAATAAGCTATACTATTCGAGACAAATTAAAAATCGATTAAACCTACTTAAGCGTATTGTGAAATCATGCAATTCATTTTTATATGAGCAAACCGAAATTCATCTTGCAGTGATTATTTTAATATGTTTAAAAGACAAATGTTGTAGAAAAATATTAAAAACCGTTGTACCTACCTATAATTTATATAGTCAGTGCAAACGAACTATGCTTGTGTTGAATTTATTATGTATTACAACATTTACATTTATACACTCACTTAACTAGAAAAAACTTATATTCCTCGTTATTAATTTTTTACAATAGTATTAGTAAAATAATGATAACTATTACAGGTATTTATTTTATAATATTTGTAATTATAGTTGTATTAAACATGGGTAAGTATACAATGTACAATACATTTAAAAATTAAGATATAACGTGTAAGTTCAAGTTGTTCAACCCACAAACAATTGAAGTATAAAATATATGAAAATACATTGATCACACTCACTCTAGTCTGCAGAATGTAGCTTGTAATCACAGTAGTTATAAGTCGTATTTGTATATGATATAGTAACACATTTAAAATATATTACTTTGATACATAGAAACTGACAACAGCGCATACAATTTTGTTATGTTGTATTTCGATTATGTCATATATATATTAATAATAATGTATAGAAAAAAGATCAAATACTTGAATGCACATTTGTATATATAGTAAAAATCCTAATTTTACGGCTATTGTAAACAGTTTTTCTACAAGACCATTACTATATATAATGCTATGCCAATATATAAGTATAATATTTTATCTAATTGAATAAATATCCGTGTTCGCATTCTATTTATAATATTATATAACGAATAAGCATTTGATAAATATAGAAGTAGAGTTATTAAAAAATAGTAAAAATTATTGTGTCATTAACTTGTGTATATAAACGCATGTTATCTAATAATTTAAGTTCGATTAACTTTATAATTATTATACACTTTTATAATTTATCATGACTTAAAAAAACTATTGTGCTTAAACGTTTTAGGTATTCAAAGCTATAATTTTACAAAATTGCACAAGTTTATAAGTTAATTTTTCGTTATTATCAATAGTATTTTTTAATTAAATTTAATAACAATTGATTTTTCTAAAAATCTGTGAGTAACAAATTTCTCATAAGTTTCAAGCGTTAAACGAATCATTATGTACAATATATTTTTGTATCTATATAACTGTGAATCATAAAAATTAATATTCTGAACAATATAAACATATGATAAGCATATTTTAGTATATTATTTAATCGTTCTACTAAATTCTACGAATGAAAATAATTTTTCATAGTTATACACTTATACAATTTGTAGAACTGTATAGATAGTAGATACTGTTATGAAACCATTAGATTTATTCTACCCGTCATAATTTCTATTTGCCCTATCATTAATTTAAGAACATAAACATAATATCATCACGTTTTCTCTTCGGACATGTTTCATTAATTATATCATGTATATCGATTATATATATTTATAAAATAATTATGTCAAATCAGAACGATTTCGTAACAATGACAAATTATTATGATTTGTCTATGATATTCAAATGTCCCGCCTTAAAACTTTTTTGTTTGTATTAATTTTACTCTTCTCCAATGACATAACATACAATCATGATTAGTTATAAATTCACAAATATGATTTTTAAAACAATAATTAAACTTATCTGAGAAATTTGGTAAAAAAAAAATTAAAACAAGTTACATAATTACAGATTTTTATTTTAAGCACACGCTGTACGATAACGGATAAAGTACATTTTTCAAAAAAAAAAAACCGAAGAAATTAATCTATTGTATAGTAAGTTTTGAACATATATCTTATTATTGTATATTGAGTAGGTAAATCACTGATTATTTGAATTCTAAAGACAATAATAAATTATTGTACACGAAAAACAATTTCGAGCAGAGACGGAATCAGTCTCTGTTACTAAGGGTATTTTATAATTTATTCATATCGCTATTAATAATTAATTTTTTTATTATTCATTATATTGTAAGTTGAATTAATTTTTGCTAAAAACATAGCTATAATATTATTATAAAATTATATCATACCAATATCATATATATTACTAATAATATGACTCACAAGTTAATTCCGCGTACGGTCAAAATGGATTCATTGTATTAAATAACTAGAAATAAATCTAAATAATATATTGAAAATTGCAAAAATTTCATAATAGCAATAAGTTTCAAGTCCCTACTATAAACATTTTTTGAATTTCTATTCAATATCTAAAATCATTAAATACCTAATCAATATTTTTTATTCAGATTTTTAAATTTATCAAAATAAGTACGTTAAAAGCTTATAAAAAAAGCTTGTGTCTATATATCATCAATATCTTTTTAATTTCTATATATCTACTTATTATACACTTGAAGTAAAATAAAAAAAAAATCAATTGTGACAACAGACATAATATATTATGTTTATGATTGTAACCGATACTACATAAATACTTCCATTTTTCTTAACTATTTTAAGTTTTGACGCCCTCTCGCTTACAGGCAATAAGCCAACTACATACAATTTTCTATCAAAAACCTAACCATTTTTACTACTCCTAATGGCTAAAAGTTGATGACAACACCCCCCCCCCCTCAAAAAAAAAACACTCATACACGTTTACACACAAATTATTATAGTGGTATACCTACATTTAAAAATATATAATTTTAATTTTGCTAAAACCGTTACTCCCATGAGCATTTATTATTTTAAATTTCTTTATACTTTTCTATAAAATGAATTTGTACATATCGTTTTAAAATATTTTATAATGTAATATAAACGATAATAAACACATAAATATTATTGTCATTAATTTTATGTCCACAGAAATAATAATATATTGTAACAGAGCGCTATACATCAAGGTTTGTTTTTCACAAACGTTTAACACACCAAAAACTAGTTTACGCAGTTCAGTCGTATAAGTTATTGGTAAACGATTATTGAGATAAAATTCCTATTTTACAAATTTAAGAAAACAAATTTTCGAGGGCATCTTGTAGCGTTATTTTTATCAAATTGAATAACATAATGTTCAATATAAAAACATTGCTGTTGCATTACATTACAATAATCGAATCATTAAAAATTTAAATCAGTATTTTTGTTTCCATTTTTACAGATTTTAAAGTTGTTGTATTAATAATACGATTTAAAATATTTAATCTTTTGGACTAAATATATTTATTTACTACGGAACATTTTTTTATACATATTATACAACGATCTGGTGGATTACTATATACTTTATTAGTGTTATAATATAAATCAAGTATTGAAGAACGTATGATATAATTATTTTCATATTATAATATGTTGAACGAAACCATTTGCAAATAGAACTCGACTTATTTTAAACTGATTTAAGTTATGATTACTTTTTATATTAGTAAATATTTATAAAAGAAAGGCTACAAAGTTCCTTGAAAATATTAATATTATAACTTTTAAATTGTATACAAAGTATTTAAATAGTTCACATATTATAGAAAATAATGTACATTTTCTTACATCATAACTATACTTGCAAGTACCTATACATATACGTTTGTATATTGTATACTATGTGTATGTAATTATGTCTTAACTATATATTGACTATTGTTGTATTGTTTTTTTTGTATTGATTTATCAATGAAATAATTTAATTGTATGCATATTAATTATTACTAACTAAATAAACTAAATAAAGCTATTAAATAATTTCTATTTTCCACGGTGTTAATTAAAATATGTGCGAAATATATGATGCTGATTTTTAAACGATAGAAAAATAAAATTCCATATAGTTTCATAATTGTTTTTAATTTATAATAATATATTTATATACCGTGAAATTGATTGAAATAAATATCATGATTCGCGAGCAATTTATTCACTTATATATTAGTTTTTTTTAATAACTATATATATTACAAATTACAATAGAACATATTATTTATCAATTACCAGATCGTCGACCTTAGGTGATCCCACGCGTCACATAGTATTATAATAATCATGATAATTAAAAAATACATCCTCGTCATTATATTCAAATATTGTTATAAACTGCAAGTTTGAGAACATCCTACGCATACTAATATAAAAACAAACAACAACACGGATACAATCATATAATACATAGACATTAGACAAATTGATGATAAATCCAAAAGAAGAGTAAATAAACGATATCGAAAACAAAATTTTGTGTAACAGGATTGGGGAACGATAATAATTTTATCATTAATTATTAAGCTATGATTTATATCATTAAACTGTCAATACAAAATATACATATTTTTTTTAAATGACGTATTATTAAATAATATTTAGGTATAGTAACATTGAATTTAAAATTTTTGTGACTTAGCTAGGGTAGCTTAATAGCTTAAGACTTTTCAATTCCACCTTTTTCAAACGATTCAGCGTTAAAAAATCGAAATAGTATCGGTGACATCGACATGCGAGTACCATAGTTTATACTTTGGGTAATACTGAAATACATCAATTATTATTTATATAATTATAATGAACATCAACTAATAACTAATTATTATTATTTTGATCAACAACTATCCAATTATTATGTTACGTATTTTGATACATATTATATTCGGTGCGGAAAAGAAGCATATCGCGGTCGTTGAAATAAACGATGATAAATTACTATTTATGCCAAGGCACACAGCACAATACCACGCGTTTGATTTTAATAATAATTAATATATTGAATTTAATTTTAACTATCGATCTCCGATATCGATGCCAATGAACAAGTACATATTATACTCATCATATGTTTTATATTATATAATGATTGATTATAATTCAATAACATATAATAATGTAGTCGGTCAAAAGGTCAACGGCTCCTGCGGGGAATCCGGAAGCCGCTGTCCGTTCGCCTTCTTCCTGTCTATCACTCTTCTGTAGTTAGCAAAGAATTCAATTATTAAGCGTAAGTAACCGATACATTGCCGTTGACTGTAGTTTATATGTCTATAAGCGTAATATATACGTATTACGTATAGCTATAACACTTGGGTATAATGTATACCTACACGCGTACATATAGACATCCATAACGTTCGCTAAATTTCCATTCTCAATTTTATTAAAATATTATGCATTACACACTAATACACTACTCTCATGCGATACACACACAACAGACACAAACAACACCTTATGTTTCTTTAGACTTTTTTGCCGCCTTTAGAAAACAGAAACATAAATTTACATTTTTTATTTTTATCAAGTTCAATCAACACTTTTATTTAATTTTCCGTACAATTTAAAATTGGTTGAAGTGGATTTGCTCCAAATTTAATATAAGTTACTTTAGTTCCATCTAAGACTAAAGCTGGTCAGGAATTTACAGAAATTGAGCACTAATTATTATTCATGTGAAAAAGTTTTGAAATTAAATATTTTTGAGGGCGGACAAGATAACGTAGGTGAGTATACGATGAAAAATTAATAACACAGAATATTTCATTTTAAATTCTGAGCGGTTATTTCACTAATCTATTAACGTCGTTCTACAGCAAATCTGTCTTGACTTAGCTATAAGCTATGTTAATAATTTTAAGAAACATCTTAGAGTAAATAATAATATTAATATAAATAAATCTTTATCTATCTGAATTGTAAATTTAAGAAATTAGTTTCCATTCTGTTTTTATTTGTATTATTGTAAGTGTATTTAGTTTGTAGATTCTAAAAAAAATAACTCTCTACCTTCAAAATAATCTTTGCTTACAGAAGAAAGATAAACCAAAATATTTTACAGAATATTTGTATCATTTATATATTTTTTCAATAAATGATTATATTATTTAAAAAAATAAATATATTGTATTTTATATGTTGTGATTGTTAAATAAGGAAGCAAGTAGTTAGAATTTCGAAAAATTATTATTGTCATTCAAATCTGTCGAGTCTCAACGTCAACGAGGGTACCGACGAGATGATTGAATACTTGAAAATCAAATAAATAGATACCTATTCAATAATCATATTGAGTACAAGTAGTTACAAGCTCTTTTAAGATTAGACTCCCTAATAATAACCGCTAAAGACAACACGAGACTTTGAACCCCCACTTACACTCTCCTTAAATTCGCCCATAAACGGTAAGAAGAAAACAAAAATAACATTATTATACATATTTTACGCGTGTACAGCAGTAACAGTTCTATATTTATTATTTATAATATATAAAACGTATTTGTATAATTAAACGCGTGATTTAAGTTGATATTTATATTATTTTAATATGATGAGAAAACTGTGTAAAAGGTTCACTTTCTTTTACATCGATAAACTGTGTGCGATATATCATGGATACTGTTTATTTATTTATTTTTATTACGATTTATATCTTACGTATTATGTATTCGTACAATCAGACGGACGAACTTTAATTATCTTCGCGTAAATACTATAGAACGAAATTTCCATGATGTACAAGAATTATTAATGTACGAGCATATAATTCGCTGTGCTGCTGCAGATGAACACGTAAGATATAAATTAACAACATCCAACTATTTTATTTTCGTTTTTATTACATACGTATAGAACAAACGTGAATCCTTTAAGCCAACTATAAATTAATATAAAACTATAATATATTCAAATATAATCTTTGTATAGCGAATTATTATGAGTGAATAAATGATTATAATTTGTCTGAATAAAATATATATTTTTAACTCAATATTTTATACATATTACAAATACTTTAATGATTTTAATGACCACTTTAAATTATAAAGTGTGTGGTGATGTGTTATAATAAATTCTTTTAGGTACATTAAATATCTATACGATTCTTACATTATTTTAGTTCTACTTGATATTATATTATTTAAACTGGTATACAATACTATAATTATATGTAAATTATAGAAGTTGCTTAATTACATCTCTAAAAATAAATTTTTAATGTTATCAAAACGTTAATAAATGAAAACTAATACTTAATATACCTACATAAATATGAATTATATAGCAATTACCTTTAGTATATTATGATCTCACTGGTTTAAAAAAAATTCAATCTCTTTCAATTATGCGGTGTAGCTACACCACAATATTTAAATTGTGATTATGATCATGATTATTATCATTATTCGATAACTCGAAATTCTTAGTATATCAATTGTATTTTGTCTATTTGAATCTGCATGTACCTATTGGGGTTCTAATTAATGTATTATGCAGATGAAAATTGAAATACGACTATAATATTTTAATATTATTGTTATTTGTTCCTAGTGTATACAATATATAGATTTGTGTCTACATGATAAATTTAAATAAATATTATTAGTACAGATGACTAAACTTTAATTAAAATGCAGTATATTATCGATGAATTACGAATAAGATTAGCAGCAAATGATCTTATCTATTTTATTGATATAATCTGATTAACATTTACCTCTGTACTTAGGTTTACTTAAACTTATACATGTAATTATTAAGATAAATCTTGAATGGAAGATGTAAAAGACAGGTAGGTATAAAATATACACAATAGTTATACGTAGAATGCGTTTTTTAAAATAATTTTCACAAAAGTAAAAGCCCGCCAATTAAAATACAACGTAATATATATATATAATATTCCCATGGCTATTATAATTCAAACACGCGGTAATTTTTAGATTTAGATTATAGATCATCATTATTAGTATACAACTTTATGACTTTTAATTATAATATTACTACGTTTTAGAAAATACATAAATATCAAATATTTAAATTATTATGATTTCTCTCTATTTTATATAACATCGGGGTGTAAACATCGTTTATACTTCCGGTTATTGTTCCAATAATACTGTTATCCCTCGATAAAAAAATATATATATATAATTGTAAAGAAATATAGATTATTTCGTATAGTATAAGTGGTATAATGCTTCAATGAGAGTTTAGTTTAATTCTAATATTATTTTTAAAGAATACAATAAATTATAATTCAAAAATATAGAATACAAGAAGAATATTATTTAAAATTAGAAATCATATTTCTACTATTGATATTATACAACTATACGAGTATACCTACTGAATAAAATAAATTTATCTAGCAGCTAGTATATATAAATAATAATTAGATAAATATAATTTTATTTGAAATTCTACTTCAGACTAAATATACATATATATTTATATATACGGTTTTATTAAAAATGGTGCACTTCTTTTATTTTTAACAAATATTAATGTTAGTGGGTTTATTGCACGAGTATAATAATAAATATGTTACTCTATAGCTATATATTAGCATTAAAGTTGACACTTGGCACTCAAAACTTGGGCAAATATTTAATTAGTTTACTCATATGTATATGTGTAGGATGTAATAATTTAAAAATGATGAAATTGAAAATTTACTTGCATGTTATTTTTTTAATAAGATTAAATTTAAAACAAAAAGTTTCATTTTTAAGTTAAAGATAACGTTAAAAAGTAAAAACTGAAACACGCGAATAATTTAATATGAGTAAATTATTTTTTTTACACAATGTATGTTTGAAAATGAACATGACTATTTAATATTCATTAATAGTATTAATAAAGAACGCTTGATTTTCTTTATTAAACCTTCAAATATAAATATTTTTTATTAAAATAAGTGTGCAACTGAAACTTTTAGATATTAAATGATTAAGATGATTAGGTAATTCATTTCTTGAATAACTATTCATTAATTTATTCACCATTAATTTAATTTAAAAGCCAATTTGATGATTTCAGTATTTTTATTCATTAATAAATCGTAATAAGGTCATTATTTATTTAAATACGTACTTAAGTAAAAATACACAAAACTTAAATTCATAGAATACTACCTATTAAAAAAAATTTTTAAAAAAATGGGAAAATTGGGAAACTCTAAAAATCATAAAAACAATTAAATCGATAGTATATTTTATTTGTATAAAATGACTTTAAATAAAACCTATAAATATTGTGATAATTCAAAAAATATTTAACATATGCAAACTTTACCAACCTTTCACGAAGTTAACGTCATTTGACCACTTTGGTCCAAAATGGAAATCCAGTTGTCAGGAAATCCGTCAAGTACAGACCGAATCACTGACGTTAAATTTAAACAATATTTCCTTCATGATTTTGTAATCGAAAATAATAATAATCAAACAAATCGATAAATTTCAATAAAAAAAAATATTTAACGAAAAAATGAACACTATTAAATATTGATATTTATTGTATTATATATATCATAAATATGTGTTATCTATTCAACTATTTTTCATTTCAAAAATCACGTAACTATTACTTAGAAACATCCACACGGGACCGACGATCTGAGCGCGTGCGACTCGGCGTGATCACTGGCGCGACGCCCTCAACTTGTTCTCTGCCGTGTTCACCGCAACCGACACAACAGACATACCGATTAGACAAGACATGTAGAGCCAGTGGGAGGATCACAGTAGTAGGGCCAGAAAGTGAGAGGACAAGAAAGTGTTCCTTTTTTTTTTTTACTTTTTATAGCACGTTAGCGGGATTTTTCGACTGTTCGATTATACACTGATGGGGATATATTATATTATATTGTGTAAGTATATACGCATGACGCGCGACTCTATTGATCTATTTAATTTAGCGCGTTTTTATAAAATCATAATACACACGATAATTATGTGTTTTAGATATATTGTTAAAAAAGATGAATTATAAACACTCGTTTAAGTTAAATATATTTAAAATGGTTCGATAAATAAATATAGAAACTTACCTACTATGTTTAATGAACTATTAAAATAATTCGTTCAAGATTAAAAGTTAAATACAATATTAATATAAAAAAACAGCATTATAGTCAAACTCGAAATGAAATGAATGTACAAAGAATTTAAAAATATGTACACACTGACACCATATCATAACCGTCTCCATAAATTCATTTGTCTTTTGTCTATAGTTTTTTTTTTATATAATATAATGTTTGAAAATTATCGCCTAATTAATTAGAGAATTATACTATCGTTAAGATATTTTATATTTTTAGTAAGTACTTATTTTTGAGCTTATAAAAACTCGAGATAATAATTGTTTTTAAATGTTATCAGCTATAAACAATATTTATTAAGAACTATAATATATGTAAATATTTTAAATATTGCAGAATCACTTATTTACATTAATCATTTAAATCGTTACGTAAATTTTTATAGGAAGCGGATGTAGGAGTAGGAGTTAATAGAAATACGAGGACAAGTAAAACATCCTGCATATTAATTTGATATGCACACACAACTTGTCCAATAATTATAAAGAAATTCCTCGAGTACTAACAAAACTTTATATTTTATTGCAATTTAAATAATATTAGGTAATTATATTATTAGTTATTACTTATTACATCTTATTAGAGTGACATGTTTAAAAATGTGCTTAATTTGTAAATATAGCTACGAATTTACGATACAGTTTCTTTCTTTAAATAAAACCTTGTTTTTATGATGATAAATATCGTACCAAACATTAATGTTTTTCATGTGCGAAAATCCAATTGAATAATTTACCTACTAATTAGTAATTATGACCCTTAAAGCGTGGATAATTTTGACCTCGAAATAAATGTAATTAGAAAAAATATTTTGCACTTGATTATAATGACGTTAAAAATAAATTTTACCATAGTAATACTTTTAATATTGTTTCAGATTAAGTTATTATGGACGTCCGTGAGAATAACTATAATAATAAAAATTTTGTTGTTTTCAGATAAAATACATTTTATTAATAGGTATAATAGTAGGTGCTTATTTAAAACAATTCAACATAATTATATGACTTTTAATGTGCAATGTCATTAATGGATTTAAGTACTTAACTAGCTTAAACCAATTTATTGTTATTGTATTATACTGCTGTGTAAATGAAACTTCCCAAAAAAAAAAAAAAAATCTCTGTTAAATCTAAGCATGCTTATAATTGATAATACAGTTAAATGAAAATAAAAATTTAAAGAGTATTATACATCGTTATTGAACAGCACTATAGGCATTACAGCTAAAACATACCCAGAATTTAATAAAATCAACAGGTACCTTATACTTTACTTAAATTTGATATTCACACTTATATGTCATCATTCTAAATAAGACGTGTCCGTATTCTTTTTTTTTTTTAATAAAAATTCGTTTTTTTTTTAATTTTTCCAAGTTATCTTCTTCTTATATATATATAAGAATAATCAATTTAAATATTCGTACAAAAAACCTATAAACTATAATATTAAAATAAAACGAAACGATCATTGAAGTCACCATACGTAAAAAGACGTCTATTAATGGAAAAATGTATTTAATGGATTTAAAATTTCAAACATAATTTTTTATAAAAATACTATCCTATTATTGTTATTTTAATTAGCTATAGGTAATAATATATTAACATGTAACATATTGTATGAATGAACAAAGTGTAATGTCTTTGAGTTAATCTTAATATGAATAACTATATAAATTCGTTATCAAGACGTTTAGTGTAGCAGAAAGTTAACGGTTATGGTTGAACGGATTGATCAATTAACATTATTTCGAATCTTAAGCGTTAAATATAAATAAGTATTTAAATAAAATTAAGCGAAAATTTCAATAAAATCTATAATACAAATACCAGGTAAAAAATCCCTAAGGAAATAACTAAACCAAAAGAAAAAATGCTCGAGTTTTGTGAAACACAACTTCTAGACATATTTTTTCAAAAGTTAAGTAAAATTATGGTTCCAATACCTTATCAACAGAAAAAAAAAATGAATCTATTTATCTATTAAGACTTTTAATAAAAAAAACTGAATAACTTTATACTATTTAAGATATATGTGTTTAGATATTTAAATTTAATATTTAATTCAAAACATTGAATTTTGTTTTAAATTTTTCTTCTCGAGTTTTTTTCTATCGAATAAATACAATTACAATATACCTTATGCAATTATTAAATTAAACTTTATTAGGAAAATTAAACAATTTTTTTCAATACTGACGAAATAGTTATAATTCACGTTGCCGTCTATAGAATTTAGATATACGCATTACGAGTTCTTATATTTTAATACGAAAACGAACCAAGTAACGTAAACATATCATCATATGTAGAAGTATATATAATTTTGAATGGTCATTTCATCGACTCCACTCTCATTGCGTGATTTATTCGTATGTTATTTCTATACAACAAAAGACGATTTAACCATATACTAACCGAAACCAATGTCCTTAATTACGTATTAGGCTACAATTTTCGTATTAGAATATGTTTGTGTAGGTGGTATACTAGGTATAATACATGATTTCGGGAAATGATTGATTGCGGCGAGTTCCTCACGGGAGTGATCACTGTTGCACCGACGAGGAAAAAATAGTGTAACGAGCCGAGAGAATGTAATGAGCTGCGCATATAGACACATATGATCGAACAAAGAGACCCAGAGAGCTCTTGATAACGCGTGACTTGCGATTTTCACCCGCGATCGGTTTCTATTCTCTTTATGGTCGGTTAATTGAAAAGTAAAACGAAAAAAAAAAATAAAAAAAAAAAGCAATACAGAAAGAAATGTCATTACGCGTGCAGCGGCTGCGGCACCGGCACGGGTAAATATATTACATAGCTGGTCCATATTATTATAATATAATAATACATAATACGTATCTAACGTATGTACGTATTTCTATTTAAGCATCGCAAATAAAAATATCAAAAACGGACCAGGTAAATGAGCCACGTGATTGATCGCTTTCTTTTCATCCAAATAACGCCTATATAATAATATATGCGATCTTATACTACAATACATATACGTACCAACATATAGCACACGCACTAAAATGTTATGTGTGTGTGGAGGATGATAATGACGAAATTTACGAACAATTAAATTCTTACTCGTTAAGTAATAACCTAAAGCGTGTAAGCGTTATATTATATACAGAAAATAAATACACTATCCGGTAGATATAAATCATTTACATTCTACATATAATATATCTACTATATATTATATATACATATAATTGAAGGTATATTGTAAAAATATGTGCTGGTCATTTCAAAAAGTATCGACAATTTGTGACACGCAAGTTTCGTGTACGTTTGTCGTTGGATATGTAATATTTGCGTGAACTTGTGATTTCATAATATATATCTAGTTGCTAGTAGGATACTTTAAAATAGTATATTGATGTATAAATATCAAATATTAAACGAATAATTTTTATTTCAAGCATTCAAAATTTAAATAAAATAATTTTAATGGCAGTAAGAAGTATAGGCACTTATACATATATAGTGGTGGATAAAATATGGACGATGAGGTCAACTTAATTACTGTTGTGGGAATACATATTTCTCGTTAATTCGTCGATAAATAAAAAAAAAAAAATGTGAATTACGTTATAGTGCCTATAGTCAATACACAATTATTTTATATTTTTATACTGGATACGCGATTGATCGGTATGCAGTTTCCTTTTTGTTATTCCTAAATCTTCTATATACTTCTATATCTTACTATACGCAGATTGGAACTTTAAAGTTTAAACGCTTTTGTAATAAATAAAATGGACTCCACGTTAAAAAAAAAAATTTCCTCGAATTTAAATATATCAAAATGTTTAGGACATACTTCGAAAGTGCGAAGATACGAAAAAAAATACGGTAGGAGCTGGATTATTTATCGAAAAGAAAATCGTCGATTTAAAAGTCGACGTTTTGCTTTTTGAAACGACTAGCGGGTGCAACTTCTCCAGCCAGTTAAAATAATCGCTCTGTATATAATATATTATAATATAGTATAATGTATATGCGTGTAGCCGTGTAGGACCTATATTATTACTTGTGCCTCATATCATTTATAATGTAATGTCCGTGTACCGTTTTACTTGCTAGTCGCACGACCGCGGCGATGAGCACTGCTCCGCTGTAGCCACCGCGCAAACTTTTATTTTAACCCGAGACGACCTCGTTCGTCCTCGAGGCCGATGATCCGGAACGTGATGACGCCGTCGCAGGAATCCAACGGCGACGACCGTTCAGCCCGTGCACTGCTACTACGACCCCGCTACTATACCGATCGACAACAGGAGCCAAGGGCGTTCGACGAATACAACGCACTATATAATATATCTGTATAGTATATAAATCGCGACATCGCGTATCGGCCAGATATTCTACTGCAGTCGACATTTTATGCCTATCACTTTCCTATACAATAATATACGTGATACGACATATTGTTCAGTATAAGCATTATTGTATAGAGCACATTCTTACACACGCATAGGTATAGATTATCCGTAAAGCCGTGCGCAGAGTTTCAGGTCAGGTGCAACGAATATTTTTTACCAGCCTATTTGCCGTCATAAATGGCTCATAAAAAATAATCACATAATCACTATTATTTATTCATTTATTTTTTTTTTTTTTTTTGTTTTTAGGTACAATCGCTTAAACTTAATGATACGATTTCAGTGTTAGCGAGTTATATAACCTCACATCGACCAAGTAAAAATATTACCTCCTCCTATCTGTTTACAATAAATCTAATGAATCTACCATATAAATAAATTAATAAATTATAAAATAAATTAACCAATATCGTTTATATCGTTCAAACGATGATGACAAAAACCTCACAGCAAACTACTGATGGGTAAATACATCTAAATAAAATTATGAAGCCTGATTTGTAGAAGTTATGTTTAAATTGTATTGATAAATCTAACTTTTCAAATAACATAAAATAAATTATAAATATAATTTAGTAGTTACCGAAGTTGACACTCATATACAAGATCTACACAAAGGAGGGGGGGGAAGGAGTTTCACTCTTCAGGTATAAAAGTATATTTTTTAGATTCGTAAGTACGTTGCAAAATTCAATTAGGAAACTCGTTTAAGTTGGTAAGATCCATTTAACAAATATAAAAATATATACGAGTCTTGATTGGCAAAATGTATTCATTCAGGATAACAATATTTTAATGAGTTTATATGGTATGAATATATCGTATAAGTTAAATAATACTTTTAAATATTTTAAAATTTACATACACATATGTTATGATTTTGACTAATAAAGTTAATTAATTATATGATTTAAATTAAAAAGTAATACGTTATTTATATCATTCACATATAGATATATTGACACGTGTCTTTAATTACTAAACCAAATACCTATATTCTATACATTTATAAAACCTATACCTGATTAGATAAGCAATCACTAAATATTTGATGAATCAATAGTGAGCTAATGGTTCCTTAAATATAATTGAGTGGCCCAGAATTGATTCATTACATTTAATTGAACCATTAAAATAATCAATTTTTAAACGCAACTCGATTCTACTTTGTATCATGTGTATGAGTTTAACTATTAGTATAAAGTAAAGTGACAAATAGAAAATAATATTATTTTTTTTTATTAATACTTACCAATTGTGGTTCATATAAATATTATAAACGAATTTTGAACTAAAGCACCTAAATATTTCCGACCGTGATTAATCGATCTATAAAAAAATAAAGATTGATCTCGATAAAAATATTTGGCGATGCCATGTTCTTCGTCAATCGCGATCGTACTATAAAAGTATTATGACGTATTAAAGTAAACCATTAAACCCATAATCTTCAGAACAGATGGCCGGCTCAAGTCACCTAACCTAACCAGCCCTTTCAAATTTAACTGAGCTGCCCGTCCCGCTACCTTTGTTTAAATATCATTAATAATATACATCATATATATCATATTATATCATAATATACAAAGCTTCTTGTACGTAAGCGTCGGTTGTACAATCTAAACGATTTTGAAACCGCTTGAATTTAATGATAATAACCTATTTTTGGTGTTTTTTAACCTTTTTTTTTTTTTTAATTACGACTACCTTACTAAGTTAGATTTTGTTGAAACGTTTATTTATCGTAATTGATTGTGTAAAACGAAATTTAGTTTTGGCGAAAAATCATTTTTTTGTCGCCGTTTATAACTTTTGTGCATGCTCATCACACTATTAATAAAGATAATCATTATTCATTAAAATAATTTTATTATATTGAATATGTTCAAAATTTAATTTAGTTATTTAAATTATTTTACTCAGAACAAAAATAAAATGAGCTCAGTAGTATTTATTCTGTAAATTTTTAAAGCATTTTAACGGACTTCTTATTTTACTAGTTAAAAATATTTATTAGACAACGGTAATCTAAAATTAATTAACAACACCATTCCGTCTTCCGTCTAAAATCGAAACTCACCGTAGATTCTAATTAATCAAATTGAAATATTATCAAACTCGAAGAAAATAACGTACATTAAAACATTATAAATTGAATTCCTTAGAATATTCAAAAGTTACTGCTTAATGCACATATTTTAACAAAGTGAGCTATTTAAATAAACATTATAATTATCATCATTCAATCATTGAATCATTCATGCTATAATAATAATAATAACAGGTATTAATATAACTTATTTTTCATCTTCATAAAAACGAAGTCAAAAACGTGACTTACTAATTGGACTGTATTATTTAACTCGGAGAATAAAAATATGAAATGTATTGAGTGCAACAAAGTCTAACATTAAATATGTTATATCATAATAAGTCTTCGATTCCAATATATAGGTAACGTGTAAAAGTATAAAATGCGAATACCTATTAAATTAGCACTATAATTAAACAACAACATATTGTACTCATGCACTTGTCAAGTTTGTTAAGTAAATAAACACTTGAAAACATAATGTACCTAATTTTATCAGTTCCCAAGAAAAATACATTCATGAATTTGAATAAAATAAAATGATAATGGTCAGGAAAGATTTACAAAAACTGGAGAATGTTTATACTTTCAGCAGGATATTGGTATGTAAATATATAATAATAATAAATCTTAAATATTAAATTTAAAAATAACAACTGCCTGAAGCACAGTATCACAGTATAAACTATAAACACATTTCAAGAGTTATCAAAAAGCTGATACTTTTCTTGTGATTTTTCAAACAGTTTTTTTACAACTTAACACAAACTATTGAATATTTCAAAATCAACTAAAATAAGCATATCTAGCCCCTAAGTACCTCAAATAACAGTCTACAATAATTCATTTAATTACAATATTTTACTGTATTTACATAGTATTCATTAATAATAAATTAATAACCCATTCTTAAAAGGATTGAAAGTGGTAATGTTCTGTTCTGTCAAATATTTATGTATATATCACACAAAAATCACGATTGTGTTATCAGTAATACCAAATTACAGTTAATAGTAATTCAGATAACCTAGATAAGAATTTAAATATGCTGTACATTCCAACGAACTGGTTGATCTCTAGTAAAGCGATAAGAATTCTGATTAAAAAAAAAAAGTAAATTAAAAAAGTAAAAATTAAAAAATGGCATTTTGAATTCTTAGAGACAAAAATCAAAATTATGGGTAAATTGAGTAATCTTTATTAAAAATTTAAATATGTTTTAAAAAATTCTAATCATTTTACTAAATTGTTATATTCGAAATAAAATGCTTCTAAATTTCTATATTGCGCGTGTGTTAAATAAAGATAAAAATAACCACTTTCAGCCCCTTTGTCATGAGAAAGCTTATATTAAATTGTCTAATTCCATACTGAAGTATTTTAAGTTTAAAATTTACTTGAAATTTTAACATAGTTAATTTTTTTTCATAGATATTTTACTAATAAATATGTATAATTTATATTAATATCATTACTCAATAGTTTTAGTTGTATATAGTTTAATATACATATTATACAGTTACTAAAAATGTTATGCAAAAATATCCACCTTAGATTCTAAATGAAAAGAGAAATTTATTATCACTAAAGGTCGTTATAAATATCATCATTACAATAATATATTCATAATATAGCATACATTCATGCATACTCATACATATACTAGACACCTACTAAAATTGTTTCATTATTTTAAAATATTATAAGTTATAACTTTAAGGTGTAAGATTAAAACAAATTATAGTTTTCAATTTTCTTCTTTAACTCGATAACCTGAAAAAACTTTCCAATATATAGTATATTAAATAAATTATTCATATTACCATAATATTCAGAATCTATATAATTCGTGTTATAAAACAAAACTTGTTGGAATGTTTATTAAAAACTACTATTGTCATGATTTACGCAGGCAGATTAAGGTCAGCAAACTAATAGTGTGCTGTGTAATATGAATACTTTACATAGAAAATGTAATAAAATCGATGTCGAGTCCATGGCCGCGTACGATATAGTGTCATAGTTCAAAAGTTCAACCACACCTACCGGTACAAGTCGTCATGGAAGAACAAACTTTGGTCTTAAGCGCTATACGTTACTCGTCTAAAACTTGCGGTAGCTGGTAGACATAGTTCTAAAGCCAAGTTCATATCGATATACTTTTATTAGTTCAACAGTGAACATTTTGTAACACTATTGTATATTATTATTAAGTGCAAAATCCAGTTAGGAAACAAAGCTGTTCTACCCGCAAAGCGGTTAGCCTGTGGCGTAGGTGTGGTAAAATACGAAAAAAACATATAATATATAATATATATACGTCTTGTCACATTAAATACATTACACATTCATCACATATGTGAATAAACACATATTTGAAAATATAGTGTACAACTGATCGTGTTTGTGAAGTCGAAAACCACATTTGCTTTGGTCATACATGAATACATGATGTTATACAAGACTCAGCGGGTGATCGATGGTCCGTTGCCGTTTTCGATAAGAATAAACTTTAATAAAAAAAAAAAAAATTATATTGCAATATGTGAAACGACAACAATAATTAATTTTACACATTATAATGTTGTTTTCTCGGTTCCAATTATTATTGGTTTATTCTTAAAGCTGGAATGAAATTTAATCAATTTTTAACAGCAACGTTAACACATAATACGTAATATACCTTCCATGCAGCAAATAATTATATGATGATGTACAGAATTATGTAATTTTTTTATTCGACAGTCTTGTATAGAAAAATTAATAAACACCCACGACTCATTCATAACCTATTTTCCTTGATTGGATGTTGGAATACCCTATTCCTTAAAACTCTAAATCAAAATACAATAATTAAAGCTTAGCTATAGAATATAGAATTAAACACTAAAACATTAATTAATAAAGCTAATTTTTTTATAAATATTATAAAATCAAACCAAAAATTGTGAATTTCGATCGTTTTACTTATTGTTGATTTATCTGAACTGTATATTCAATTCTTCTTTGTCAACTTAATTTGAGGTTACGTAAATCTTTTGTTAAAAATTAAATTAAAATGCTTTAGTCATACCAATATACATACACTACATATTATAATAGATAACAATATTGTGTACACAAATTTCAAATATACGAGTATAATGATCTAATAATTGAAAATTAATAAATCATATGTAAATGGTCGATTATGAAATCATAGCTTTACTTAAAAAGTTATTTACAGGTATAGGTACGTATACGGTTTACTTAAAAGTAAATAATAATAAAATGATACTTAAGAACTATAGATTTTTTTAACGAGCGTAATTCGTGTATCTTATTATAATATTAAACGAGTTGAAAATGATTTTTCAAGATAAGTTTCATTCGAGTTGTATCATATGGACTTTCTTGAGAGCAACTTGTGTACAGTCCTCATCTCCTATCAGACGTGAATCAGAAAAAAATTTCCTGTCGTAAAATCTTATCGTTTGCAGACTACGTTGTACACACCAATACCATCAAGTGAACATTATATGTGATTCGGAAGGGGAGACAATGAATTAAGACTCATTATTAAGCCCAAGCTTTTTAAACATCAATAATACCTGCTACAAATATTATTTTTTAATACATATAACAATTAATTAAAACTCTTAATATTTATCTCTAGTTAACTGATTTACTTACTAGTTAATGTGTAAAGTTAAAATGTCTAAAATTAATATTAAATAATCTAAATAAATATGTCACAGTTGTTCAATCACTCGAGCAATCGATAATACCAATAAACCAGGCCGTCTCTGTCTCAAGACTTAATAATAAGATGCTAAGGGCTGACCAATTTTTGGCTTTCCGGAGATCTGCCTGACGGGCGGCAGTGCAGACATCCCATGGTGATAACGCCAACTACGTATTACGCTCGTCTCTCCGGACATTAAAGTCACCACTTAAACTGTTTTCGAATGCGTATTTTTTATCTGTGAACATCGTAAACTGGATCGATTTTGTAAACACGATCTCGACGGTTTCGGTTAGGTCGGTAGCTGCATATAGTTGGTGCACACCGAGATCCGGTAAGCTGCCTCTCAGTCTGCCCACTGTATAAGTTTGAATTGTAATCACCATTTATAATTTTTTACTATTCATTCGTTTTTTAACGATTACACATTTACACGTGATGTATAACAGGATTTTGAATGGTATTATCATTTTTTCTATCAATCTATACGCGTATATTGATTGTTAAAAAAGTCTTCGCGCATTATAGTTATCCGTATTGTACAAATACTTCGTACATTGTTGCAACTATCGGAATACTGTCCGTACTTACCACCCACAAGGCATATTGTAAATTACAATCAAAATAAATTTCACTCCACGTTATATATCATGCGTATTTGTATTATATGCAAATTCGAAACAATTATAGCTTTTTAAATACTTATTAATTGAAATCGATTGCGTAACTATGTTATTAGACTGAATTATGTGTGTAAAAATATATTTATTTTTTCCTTGGTAATTAGTCACACAATGATTATAAGCGTTCAATATTTTTAATTTTTATGATCACTTATGTGTTTATTATATTATGTTATAGGTAAGATACCTACATTCAATCGAATAACAATTAGGTGATGATTTAAATACAAAATAATATGACATACGAGTATAGGCATCTTTATATTTTAGAGCTAAATGTATATTATTACAATATATATATATATATATATATATATATAGGTACAAACAATACAAAAAAAATAATTTAATAATATATTCTGTTGTATACCTACTGGTGTATTTAATACTCCAAGGAATAATAAATAATTACGTCAAACACGTTAATCGTAAACATCATTTTTAATCTCAAAACATATATTATTGTGACCTTTTGTACGAAAATCGTTTCTCGCCCATAAAATGAATGTTTATATCTCTTCAACGCGTCGATAGTTCTTCAATGTTATGCTCAGAGATGTAGGTACATTATTACCAAATACAAATATTTTGCGAATTGAATTCGGAAAAATTAATTAACCTTCACAAATAAACCTACCTCGATGATGTTTATACAAAATTATGAAATTTATGACAAAAAACCACAATGAAAATAGCCGTTTCTCTTATTATGTTTTTATTATGTCATCACGAATAAAATAACATGTAAAAAATCAATTCGTTATAACATTAGTGGTAAGCAGCTTGTGCAGACAATATTGTAATTCATAATAGCGTCGATGTCAGAGAAATGTTAAAAATTGTACGATGGACTTCGAAAACGTGCAGTCCACGATCCCCGGATTCGACGGTTGCAAATAGCAACACACATTCGGCAACACTCGACACTCGTCGTCGTGCGTTTGTGAAACTTTATCCGTCCATTATATCATATTGTGTGATAACAAACGGCCGCAATATACGTCTTAAGGGTCTGGTCAACAATAACCAATGTTCCGACCTTGAATTCGGTTACAATACACAATATAATACATTATGTTCCTTCTCAACGCGGTTATAATATTATCATGTGAGATATACATAATATAATAATAACAATAATAATAATCATGTGCGAACTGACCCCGGACGGACACTGACAGACATAAGCACAAGGACAAGTGCAAGCATCGCTTCACCGTTAACTTTCACCGAACTGGTTGTTGGGAAACGTGTTACAATTTCATTGGAAATGAAATACGAAAAGAACAAATTAATACCCATTAAACAAGCGAAATGTACCTACTATACTAAACGATTATTATTCAACCTATTTTTTCATTATTATAATTTAAAAAATGCCGTCTGTCTTGTTCACAGTTCGTGATTGTTACTGACCTCTCACCTACCCCATGCGCACCAATTATAGTCTATATATTATATTATTGTCCACTTATACACCCGTACTGTGCTAAAATCATTTGTAACAATTAACAAGCTACTACAGTTTTATTGCACAGCGTATATCTTTAATTTTTCAAAACTACACGCGGATGTAACTAACAATATAATACTGTAGTGCTAAATAGATAGATTTTAAAAGTAATGGACAAGTACTAGTACTTGGAATTTTTCAGCTTTTAATTCATCAAAATCGTCATTACCCGATATTAATTATATTATGTTAAGCCAACTCTTAAAAACGTCAAACAAATATCACTAAAAATCTCGTATAACTAATATACTTTTAATAATAGGTGATTGAATATGGTCATCATAATCAAGTCTTAACGAATGTATTAAGTACTTTAAAAATTTAAAAGAATATTTTTTAATGGCAGGTAGTCAGTACCTATATATTGTAACATATTAAAAATTATTTCATTAATTATTTTATTACTTGTAATAAATTTATTCAGTTAAAAAAACGCTAATCCAAGGTTTGTTATATTTATGTAATTATATCTTTTATTGCACTTGCAAGTGTGTAACAAAGACAATTATTCACATAGATCAGTCAGAAATATTACACTAGATTTAATAAACTTGTAATAATAATGAAAGAAAACAATGTCTTTGAGATTAAATCTCGTGGTGGCTCATTTGAAAAATATTGTGTGTTTTTTTAAATTTTTTTGTACTACAATTAATATAATATTTGAGCTTTAAAATTACTTCCCATGATCATTATTATCTTCGAAAACTCGTTTACGCAAAGCACATAGTTTGGAAGGGAAAAATGTAATAAGCTTCAGCATGCAGATGTCCTCTAAATACCACTCGGTTATTTTATTATTATTAAAATGCAAGGATAATTATCTTATTATTAATTTTTTTAATAAACATTTTAACGTTATGCTTAAAAATCTACATTGAATTTATAATGATATTCTATTAATACGTATACATAGGTGTGAATGTGCGATAGACGAGTTTAAATAGTAGTTGTGCAGACTAAAGTGGAAGTGTCGGCTATTAAAAATGTATACAATTAACATATAACGACATGCGCATAAATCTATCCACAGGCTAAGATTATAATGTATGTCAATAATTATAAAAAAATTATTTTATTACGATTTGTGATCCAACATCAACATATATATATATTTATATATATTGTACTGTATACACATCATACAACACACGCATTATATTATACGCTAAGTCTTTAATAATTTAATATAGCTACACTCCCAAAAATGAGGGTTTTATCAATTTTGCTGTTTTAATATAATTTTAAATGACTATCGATTTCATATACATATCAAGCATATAGCAGAGAAAAAATTAAATAATAAACATTAAATACAATGTTAAATGTATTATAATTTATTACTCAAATTATTATTTTTAAAAAATTAAATACAATTGCCATCTTTTTAAATAGTGATTCGATGTTTTTATTTTTTTTTTAATTTCATAATTTTTGTTTGATATGCTGATTTTATCTTTGTTTAGTTTTCTAATATAGGTACATATATATTATATACCTACCAATATATGTTACAAGTAGAATTCCAGCAACGTTGTTTTATTATGAATTGACTGCAAATTTCACTTTAAGTGAAAAATAATATATGAGTCAGCGGGATCAACATAATTTATGAAAAAGTTCGGCGTAGTCTATTACGGCGCTATCGATAAGTTTCTTTGTAGGTAAAACGATCGTTTCGCCGGAATCGATATAAGTACGCTGAACGCTCCCAAAAATGAACAGTTATGCGTATAACCGTATACTACATAAAACATATATTGACTATACCACATTCGTTTTATAAGACTCGAGCTGATAGTCATTAAACTGCACACGTAATAGTATGCACACTGATGCAGTACGGCTTTACTATAATATATTATAATATAGCCATAATATCAAAACGCACGACACTGCGCACGTCAACACCTGCATGCCTCTCAATAATAATATCTTCCGATCAACAAAAAATATATGACGTATTTCCTTTACACACTCTTACGAGTCGTACGAAGTACATAAGCTTAGATTATTACGGTCTTCAAATAGTATTCGAACGTCGTTACAATAAATTTCGTACACGTAAAACAAAAAAAATATGGACGCAAATATAATAATACATTACAATAATAATATAAATTATTTTATATGTAATAATATAACACAAGTAACAGTCGATTAGTCGAGATCGTTATCGATGTTTGTGGCGTGAACGTAGCCTTCTCTCGGGGAGTATGTTATAATACATAATATCACCACCCACATAAACACATAAAAAAAAAAATACTACAAAGATTGTGTAACTGCGTATCGTAGCGCCACAACAGTCCAAGGTCCGGGAGCACGCGTTCACCAATACATAATATACAATAATTTATTTATACATAATATTATACATGTATTCACGCATTTAAGTCACTATATATTATATACTTTACTGATATTACATACCGCATTCCTAACATTTCGTCCGTGGCCCTTGTGCATAGGCTAATGAATCGTAATATAATATGTTCCTACGCCGTTGAGCGATACAGAAAAATTAAAATTTACTAATGACCAACGTCGTAACAATACCCGAAAGTTTGTCGAAAAATCCATTGGCAATAAAATTCGTAGTTTTTATTGTCATTAAATCTATTCGGGTGAGGGGATAATATTATATATTATGCGAGTGTAAAACTGATATCTAATTTCTATTTGATATCTGTTCCGAAGTTAATATTATTTAATAACACGACCTTATAAATATAGTGCATACTATATTTTATGTACTTTGAGTACTTTTTACATGATCTTAAGACGTACAAAGTTCCATAAATATTGTAGAATACGTATATACATGTACATATTATAAACACAAGCAATATTAGACAATATTTGGTGATATTCTAAGTATGATTACGTTAAGAGTACCAAAGAACCTATAGTATCCTTGTAATAGACGCGACTACACCTTTCAACCTTTGGTACATAGGGTACTTGAGTTTTAAAGAATTTTGTGTAGAATATAAATACATGGGGAGCTAGGCACCTACATGATATAACCACTTATTTAAATAGGTACTAAGTCAAAAATTAATTAACTCTTCTTTTAAAAAAAACTTTTTTTTTAATTTAAAACTAAAATACCTAAAGTTTTAAAATATAAGCTATGAAAATAGTATTTTAAGTGACTAATAAAAGCTATCTACGTTTACTAGGTATTGATTTAAAATTATTGGATTTTATTATATTAATTCAAAAAGAAAATTCCTTAGTATGCTTTGCATATTATTTCATTTCACAGGATTCAAAATTGTGAACAATACATTATTCTCTATTCCTAATAGTGTGTAGTCGTGTATAATTCTAAAAAACGGTTATGAATCATTCAAGTCCTAGTCCACGTTTTAATTTAGCACGCGACTGAAAATGAGATGCAGAACTAATTAACAATATAATTTATTAGGTATACCTACAAATTGTAAAAGATAATAACAATTATCACGAAATTACCGAAATTATTATTATTAAAACCAAATCTAAATGGCTATATCAATAGTTAATTATTAGCTACTTATACATATCAATTTAACTAATATTTTAATACGGCGCTAATTTACAGCTATCGTATGCTAATGACCCATATTCTCTCTAATTGCATCAAAGCCTTAAGTCCCTAGCTCTGACTTGTAGTATAAAAATTTAGTTGAAAATTGTCTCATTGGACGAATTTATGTATTATTTCTTAAAAATGTTATAGACAATAATAACATAAAAAAAATATATGATCCCTGGTCTATGTGCATATCGTTTATGATTAAATAAATGAAAATGGATAATAATTTATTATATTATTATATTTCGTAATAAATTACATCATTATACTACTCGTATTTAATAGTTTATGAAAAATACTGGCTGTTAAATTAAATATAAAAGTTAATTAATGCACAACATTAACATATAGTAGAGAAAATTTAAGCTATATTTGGTGTTAATAAAATAATATATCTGTTACACTTTGAACTATATTGGCCATAACTCATATTTCATATGACATTGACATTTATGTGATTTTTTCTTCTACACTTTACTCCACAATCTATAAGCCAAAAAATAACAGCAAATATTTAACCATGAAAAAGGAAGAAATATGTTAATTGATATTCGTACGTCACAAATTAAACTACAAACATAATATTATTCTAAAATTTACACTTATAATACAAGCAGAGTATCAACGTAAATATGTTAATTATGCTTTTACATTAAAACGTTTTCATCAGTTTATCATTATTAGTTATTTGTAATAAGCGTAAAACATTCTATTTTTAAATAATCAAGTTTATATTATTACCTTTAGCTAGTATTAATTATTTTTTTCATAGGTACTTATTTTATATTTACATTATTTCGATACTCGGTAGTTTATACAAGTTACAACGATCGAGTATAAATTTAATGCCCATAATGACGTTATATTATGAATCAAAGTAATATATTTATTTATGATTAAACCTTCTTTTTTTTATTATTATTTTAAAAAAAATACTAAGTCATTGCCTAAAGTAAATTTCAAGTTAACCATCGTCAGATTTCTTCCTGGAACAAGTTCGATGGCATTCTATAACATTCTTAACATATTTTTGACACAATCAATTCTACACAAAATATAATATGCCATTTTATATTCTAGAGTCACGAAAATTTGATTAATTCGATAACCTTAAGAAAAATAAATTATTTCTCTATCTGATAACTATATTTGATTATTATATTAGCATACGAATAGACCATTCGTATCTGAAATTTTAATCAATATCTTACGGTGGCATCATAACAAAACTCTCTATATATATATCCAACCTGTAATTTATCATAACATTGGAAAATTCCACTTATTAAGCTTATTAAGTTTATTGTTTCACAATTGATTTGATCAACCATACATAAATAATTTATATTGGTACTGAATATATTATTACGATAGATTTATTTATATTGTTTTTTTCCATTTAAATTCTAGTTATAGGTATATACGCATAAATATATAATAGTTATACCTACCTAATATAAACCTCGTATTATTTACGTAACATATTTCGATATTTGTCAACGAAATGAGAAAAATGATTTTTTTTTTTCAAATACAGAACATACAATATTATCTAATGTTGAAAAATAATTCTAAAAATGTTTGCTCATTAATTGTTTAAAAATACTCAAGTATTTTATAACAAAATCGAAGCATGCGGCTCACTGTGCTGTAGAATAGTAGCACAGTGGCCCAGTCCGGGCCTGAATATTATAACTCACCGTAACAAAGAACAACAAATAATATATTATTCAAGTATACGTTCATGTACTGAGTAGATAATGTTTTATATTTTGTTAGATTTATTAATCCTATACTAATATATAAAGCTTACCTATACACATTTTATGAATTTGAACTATTCATATTTTATGCACACAATACAGGTAAATGAAGCTATTTAATACCTACAACTATAATTTTGGTGATTGTTTTTCTGTGAATCATATATAATAATTATGATGACGTGGGGATTAGTAAATGTGAATTAATAAAATGCGGTAAATATTTTTGCAGTTTATTATATACTGGTTTTAACTATTTATGTGATACTCATTATATCTATACAAATCTGAAACACAATAATTACTAGTTTAATGCGGAATCTACATTTCAAATCATAAATAATTTAGTATTAAATTTAAATTGTATTATACGTAGGGGTGTGTGAGGGCAAGGATAAGTCCTTGAGGAAACTGGTCACGCCCATAAAATATCTTATATAGTAGCTTAATTGAACGAAATTCCAATATAATTGATCTCATTATCTATATATTATAATATATAAAGATATTGTATATGTATAGCATAAACAAAAAAAAACTTATCGTGCCAAAATAAAAATAATATAAATACAAATAAAACTTATGAGGCAATAATAACTGTTACGAACAAGACACGACAATATATGTAGCTCAGCGGCCGACGGTCTATTTAAACACAATTAGATTGTAAATCAAACCGTCATACAGTTATGAAATTTTAAGTTTTTAGTAATAAATATTTGAATGTTCATTAATTTAAGTGTCATTGGCTATAAAATTTTATGTGCATATAATTGAGAATCAAATACAGATCTATAATCACCCATTAATCTACTATATTTTATATCTACGATACATTTCCCGGATTAGATACATATCATTTATAAAAAATTTAGTAAAAGGGAGTAATTTTTTTCATTTTACGTTATCGCACCGCAGGATCCATGTGTTGGTTCATGAGGTCATAAAACTCCTCTCGTGACTCACAGCTCATAGTTAACACTGGAACTAAAAAATTATGTCCTAAAAAATCTTAAAATAATGCACGAGACATTTTAAACATCTGTATCGTGGGGGAAGACAATCTTTGGAGCGTGAAACGTTTGACCAGTAAACGATTTATTTTATACTTTTATTTTAAACCAATTTAGATAGTTACTGCATTTTAAAATAAAAACTATACAATATAAATAGTATAATAATATGAAAACACTAAGTACCGCATACGTCAATACAGAAATTAAAACCATAATGAATTATGATTATAATATATAATTTTTCTTTGACCGTATTGTTCAACGTTTTATCAATCTTAGAATCGTCATAACTTGCGCATAAGTCATATAATATGTAATAATAGTGTACTTATACGGTTATAACTCATAATTTATAACTCGTTTGAACTGTCAACTGTCATTATTTATTATGAAATTTGTCTTGTCGAATATAATAATAACGTTGACATTTTTAGTTAATCGGGTATCAACAAATAACATTTTTTTTTTTTACTGTTAATACAATTGTTGAAATTTAAATTCCTTCATAGGTTATAGGTACAAATATACAATACATATGTAAATAAATAGTAAATAGAGGAACTATTTGTAATATGTAATTTTTCTTTTCTTTTTTTTATAATTGTACATGAATATAAAAATAATTAAAATTATCAACTTTGTCATAAACAAATTGCATTATAAAATAGTACTCATAGGTCACCATACGAGCTAGCTTAGTTTGGTTCATTATACATTGTATAATTTGAATATTCTGTATATATATATTAGAATTATAAAAAGTAAATAATAACAATAAGTATATTTAAGTATTATGAGTTGACATCGTGTTTAATCATGTTCAAAATTTAATTTTATTATTAAACTTTTTATAAAGCATTTATTTATCAACAACCAATGTATAGATTTATAGATATATCATTAATTCAAATATTTCATAATCCAAATAATTGAATACATTTATGTGCTTACAGCTTACTTATAGTACTTTTCCTTTATATAATTTGTGAATAATTTTAAAAACTCATTTGAATTATCAAAATATGTATACACACACAACAAATTTAAAATAATAATCGCTTGATTTCCCTATAGAAATATCGCCTCCAAGCGCTATAAAAATGCATTTTAAATAAAGTAAACGTATAAATTAATATTATTGGAGTCTTGTTTTTTGATTTTTTTCTTTTAATTATTTAACTCGCGTGATTGCACGGACTAGGATAATAATTCTATATATCTTATGAATTATGGTGGACGACAAAAACCGATAATAATAATAATTCATATTTGATATAATAATAGCAACAAACACCATGTAGTAATAATCAACTCGTATCCAATATGAAGTGAAATACCAGAATTGCACTAACGAAACATCTACTTAAATCTGAAATAATAATTTTATATTCTTAGTTTCCTGGATAATATAACACTGCCGCTAGTACTGTATTAATATTTAAATTATATTCTTACTCAACAAACACATTTATATATTAAATATTATTTTAAAAATAAGATCACATAGATATACGATTTGTTATATTTATATTATACGAATATATTATTGTGTGTAGCATGATCTTGGATGTTCTTCTAAGCTACCGTGATATGACTGATATGTAATATTTATAGTGAGTATATACGCCATATATAGTGGCCCTTACGGTTGTTTTATGATTCTATTAAGGAAAAATACTACAATCTAAACTTATAACTTCATACATTATTAGGCATTCACAGAGTATAATATAAGTACATAATATTATAAATACTACTTTTAAGTGTGACTTCTCTGAGTCTAAGTAAGATTCACTACTGTTTAATTTCATATGCCCATAAACGTAGCTTACATTATTTTTGATATTATATTTTATTGACATAATTTATTATAATACACAAACAACAAAAATATTTAGAACAGGGGTGTCCAACCCGCGGCCCATAGTAGATATTGATGTGGCTCTCACTTCAATTTAAAAACTATTAATTAATTGTATATAATATATAATATTACGAGAACAAATTTATCATAAGAATATAAAACTACATAATATTAAACATCAAATAAACTTTAATCATGTTTAATACTTTTATCTTAGCATAATAACACGGGCACACATTAATTATAGGTACGAGTGATTAGTGGATAAACTCGAGCCGATTTTGATAAAATATTTTATTATTGGAGATATGTCCACGGTATTGATCTCGTGTTATTATCAAATAAAAATAAAACACTGTACGTATTAATTATATCATGACTTATTATTATAATATATATTTACTGGTTCGTTTAAGTATTTTAAACAGACATGATATAATTACATGATTTTGCTCTATTTACATAATACAGTGCTAATCATTTAACGTAATAGGTACAATGATTTTAATAAGTATCTTACGTTAAAATTATCACTCCGTATATTACAGGTATGTACGTTTAGCGAAATATTTAAAAGGAGCTGGGAAAAGGGCTTAGGTCTAGGATTATAAAATTTTAAGTATGGCAAACATAGTACAATAAAAGCAAGAAAAAAAATTATTTTAATAATAAATATAAATAAATCATTTTTATACAATCATAATAACTTATTGCATAATTATGTATGATAAAATTTAAAATTTAAACATTAAATAAAAAACATATTGTTATGTCCCCATTGCGCTGAAATCTTAAATTGTATACGTTGTTATTATAATTAATGATAAATAAGTATTATCAAACAGCACGACTATAAAATATTACCCCTGAACATTAATTACATTGGCAACCAAACGTTAGACATGTTCGCCAAGAAATCGAAGTATGCTGTACAGTCATAAGTCATAATTACATACCGTTTAATATTGTAAAAATATATAAATTTCACTCACGAACTAGTTGTCACAAATATCGAAGATTTTTTACAAAGATTATACGAACCACCCTATTCCTATGTTATAAAATATGTAGATACCAACATAACATACTATAAAGTTAGGTGCAACTATTAAGTAAAAACGAATTTTGTTAGCGCCAAAAATGTTTAAAACCTATTCCTATCATTATTATCATTATTGTTCTTTAGTAATTTTAGTTATTAAGTTACGTTCACTAATCATATATGTCCATGTAATAACGTAACATCCCTCAAAAATATATACGCATATATTATTATACATATAGTTCCACATACGTTTAACCTGCAGTATAAAACGACAATATGATATATATTATTCCCAAGTTAAGTAATTTAGTTTGCTACTACATAAATCGTATAAATATACTATAAACTGAAAGCGTGACATTTAAACTAATACAGTAATACTATTATTAAAAACGCGATCAACAGTATAAATTAAATAGCTCGACATACGATTTACAAATAAATAATAAAATAGCTGTAGGAATTAGATTGCAACAAAATCAGTTCACAAAAACTTAACAATCATTATGAACACTGATCGTAAAATATATCCAAATCACGACTGAAATATTTTCAATCGTTTCTTATACCTACACGTCTGCACAAAAATAAATTTATCGACCTTACAATGTAAAAACATAATATATTAATGTCGTCACAGCTTTCATAGATTAATAAGACACATTTGCCGCGTTTATATAATAATGCTTTCATGTTATTTAGAAACAATATTTAAGCATTCTCTTTCGGAAACCACGCCATGACGCACGGGATTTACAAAATAGTTTTTTCACTCAGTATTGAACCTAAAATGTCGTACGCAAATTTGATGAGCTTGTGCAGATTAGTGAGTGTACGGGCAAACCGGATAAATTTTATTATTCCACGATGTAGGAGTGGCTATTTAATTATAGGTTTATAATTTTATTTATCGAACAGAAAATAGTTCGAATTGAGAAAAATATATTACTTAGACTACATTTTTATATATTTAAGTGGTGTGGAAGAGACGGAAAAAACTGCTATCGACACCGCCACAAGCGTTATTGTAACGAAAATGAGCTCACAACATGAAACACCATAGCTATAGTTCGAGCAAAAATAATTGCAGTATGTATTATAGATATATTTTTATGTAAAACAATTTACCAGACTATGATTTACATCGCTTTTAAACGATTCCAGACTCCAGTTTAAATATCGTACATAAGTATATATCACTATAACGTTTTAAATACAATAAAACATTTCTAACTTATGCGTGATCTACGAATATTTACAAGGTAATTCATTTAAAAATAGACACTCATTTTCATGAAAAGTATTAACTTTTTGAAAAAATGTTAACAAAAATGGAATGAAAAAATCACTTTTTTAATAACAATATCTGTTCATTTGAATATAACGGACGGAGTAATATGAGTAATAAACTATACAGTAATATAAGTATATGAGTAATCTAAGTAATATATTTTATATTTATTTAAAGCCAGTCACGATAGTTGTTATATAATATAAATATACAGAGAACAAAAGCAGTTAATAATTATCATATAATATACAATATTACAATAGAATAAATCTATAATTATGCATAGTTATTAGTTATCTATTTAATCGAAAACTAATCAATAGTTATTATGAGTTTATAGTTTGTACTTGAATATTATGTTGCTATTTATATTAAAAAAACCTAAAATAAGATGTTAAACATTTCATAAGAGTTGCTGCAAATATTTTTTTAGAAGTTTTTAATTGAAGTTCACTTTTAATCATTTTATTTTTTTTTTACACTTGTATAATTAAGGTACTTAACATTTTTAAATAAAATAGAAAACTTTTAAAATTAAATTTATGACAAATCTTACCACACAGTGGGTCACATAAATCGGAGCATTCAGCCATTGTGTATTGGGTTTTGTCATATTTATTTAACGAAATATTATATCGGCTAGTGATACAATTGTCAATAGTAATATAAAATAAATATAAATAATAGGTGCATATTATAATTTATATTATACAATAATAATAATAATACACTGGAATTGTTTCACTTTGATACTTAAATGGTTATAATATTTTTAAATTAACATTAAAGAAGAAAAAACGGACTTTAAAGTTAATACATCCTAATTTTACTCTTTATAAAATGTAGTTTCGTCATTGGCTCTCGTTCATATGTGATATGTATACCAAGAGATTGTCAGACAACGGCCTTTTTGAACTTTGAGTCTTTGAATACATTCAACCTATAATAATATCAAGATAATAGTACAATAATACATGTAAGACATATTATACGACTGCATTATGTCATAATTCATAATGATAATCGCACAATAATAACGATCGTCAACGAATTACTACTTTTGATCAAAGTATTGAGCATGTACTATGTAGTTATCAATTATCTACATTATAAAGACCAATATGTGTTATATAATATATTATACAAATGTATTTACCTGCCTACCAAGTATATTCTATAAAATAAGTAGGTAATAAGTAGTATGGAAAACTATATTTCAATTTTCAAATCATAACTTGTAATATACAATTCATAAAAACATGCAATATTACAGCACGATATTACATTGTAATAGTTAATATATTTTCCGCACCATAAAATATATTATAGGTGAAACAAAATAATAGTCCGTACTCAATCGATAATGATATTATATCCTCTGTCGATTCAGATAGCTATTAACTATGATCGATGTTTACTTACAGTTTACATCTATGGCTATATTATATCACCTATACTAATACCTACACTGTTCAACAACAATTATTGCTTTAATACTTTACTCGATATGGTTGTTAATTTTCAGTATCGCAGACTAAATGTCCATAAATTATATAAATAATTATAGTCTATAGATATTATACTATTTATACCTGATTTTTGTACCTCTTAGTACCTAATCTTACTTATATTACTTAATTTATATCACAATATAATATGAACAGATTATATCAAATATTGAATTATTATGACTTAGATTATTTTCTGACAGTAGATTTTAGTTGTAATAACTCAATTATTAGTTTATACTTTATTACCTACATTATACACCAGCTTTATTTATACAGACAAACAGTATACAATATACATAAACATAATAGATATGTAGACACAATATAACATTTAATAATATGTATTAGTTGTATTACTTATAGGTATGTATATAATAGGATATAAATTTAAAATTTAAATAAATTCTCAACTCTGTAGCAATTCAGATTCGGTAGTCACTAGCACATTATTGTAATTTCTGCCCGCCCCACCACTCAAAAAAATGAAATGACATTTTTAGTTTTGTTTTCAGACAGAATTTTGAGTTAACTATAACGGATTTCATATTTTGATGATTTTTCCATTTCTCTTTATACCTCTTTCCCAAACCACGAACCTACCTAAATACATTTTTAAAGTATTTTTTTTTTTTAGTTCATCCATTGGAAATTGAACAAAGTAAAATAAAAATTGAAAATCAAATAAGTATATATTATGTAATATGTATTAATGGGATATTAAAGACCAATAGTAGACATTGGTAGGTACCTACATTACAAACTTTCATATTACTAAGACTGTAATATCAAAATATTCTTTACAAAAATTACTCTTGTGACTTAAATAGTTGAGACGTTACGTGTTAGAAGTACTAAGCAACCATTAAGAAATGTAGGTATTTACTTTAAAAACGTGTATCCTTAGCCCAATAAATTGCTCAGCCCTGAATCCTGATTCTTGATTATCATATTATTATATGATAATAATATTACATTATTATATTATTATATTATTATTATATTATCTATTATTATTATACTATACTAATCGTGAGTAAGGATTAGATATTTAATATTTATCTATATAGTATCTACCTATTCTGCTATTCATATCGCTGCAAATTCAAAACTAATCTTACAAATCTGATGATTCAGATATCATGATATCATGGAATAAAAACTGTTAATAGCAATTCCTAATGAAATGATAACACACCAGATCCGTTAAAAGCCTGTTCGTCCAACCAACCGCGAACCGAAAACGCGCGAAAACCAGGCAAAACCAGGTCGCCGCAGGCACGCGCGTGAACCGCAGGCGGCGCACACCGCCCGCGGCGTCCGCGCGGCGTCCGCCCGCAGGCGTCCGTCCGCCCAGGAAAATGTCACCGCAGCCGCAGGCACCGCGGCGCGCACAAAACATCCAGCCACCGTCCTGAACCGAACCGTCCCGCCGCGCGAACGAACCAGGCGACGTTTGTTCATCCGTCGTCGCGCCGATCCGCAACGTCGTCCGCATCCGCACGTCGTCCAGAACCGTCCGCGAGGCAGGAAAACCGGTGGCGGCAAAACGGCAACCTGGCAGGTGGTACAAAAGAGGTAAAAGAGGTAACGAGGTAAAACTATGTAAAACGTATGTCCGGGCGAACAAAAAGCTACAATGAGAGAAAGAAAGATATGATATTATGAGATATATCTTCCATTTTCACTTATTATTATTATTATTATTATTATTATTATTATTATTATTATTATGTTATTATTATTATATTATTATTATTATTATTATGGTTGTTATTATAAACTGGTTAATAATATATTTAATTTTGTTAATATCAGCAGATTTTAAAGTTCTCAGTGATATATCATTACCGTCTTCAACGATCGTATTTTCTGTCCTCATAATATCAGACTACTTATTACTGCATTCATTAATACGTCTGCATCACCACCATCCAATGTCATCATCCAAACTTTGCTCATTATTCAGCACTAATACAAACAAATCAACCAACAGACAGCAAAGATATCATGCATCACCAACACACTGAATCACCACCGGAATTACCTGTCACGTTGCGTTTCACCATCAACGGGAGGCAACTGACCTCATCATTGACCCCACCGCATCCAATCCACCGATTAGCGGATTACCGATTTTCATTATACACCACCAAACACCGCCGGCAACCCAACGACCATGACAACAATATTATACTGGATCATGCAATTATTTGATTGAATGTTTTTACTTTGGCACCTAAATCAATGAGACATTGAGTAATACTGAATCACTTTGATCTAATCTTGTAACAACTCAAATCACAGCTGGATTAAAAATATAGTTACAATTTTTAGTATAACCCTAGAGGTATAAACAATATATGAAAATTTAATATTTAAATATAAAATAACAGGAACATTTTTCAAAACTATATAACTCCAAACAATAACATTTTTGAATCCTATTTTTTGTAATTCATAAATAATTGGTAAACTTTCAAATTCAGATTAAGAAAACTCATACATTGAAATTGAGATATATTTTGTTGTGATTTTTCACATATTATATAAAACAGAGAAAATGAATAATTATTTGAAGCTAGTCTAGGTTTATTGATAGAATACACCAAAAGTTAATTATGAGACATAAAGGAAGAAACAAAACGTACATACATTTCTTACTTTGTTCAGATTATAAATGTTTATAATTGATTATGATTCAGATGAACTGTTAACCAAAGTAATTAACTTAGGCATAAAATTTTTAACATAAGATATTATATATTATAGTACAATAAATACTTAATGTATCTTATATTACATTGAACTGTTTTAGACTCATTCCTTATACTTTATAGGCTATCTTTAATCTGAAATCACTGACATCAACATCATTGTTGTTACAACTGAAACGTTTGAACTTTTGTTAATGCCCATTAAAGAGTCTGTCGTCCTCCATTAACTCATGAATTTTGGGTAGGAATAAATACGCTTTGCTAATTACTGGTACTATTTTATCTTTGTTTTCTTTGATACTGGTGTTTGTATTATTTTAGTTTTCATTACAATCAACTCATCTTGTGGTATAAGTTCACCAAACAAATCTTATGCTCTTTCAATGATGTTGAGATCTCGATCACTTTTAACTCTAGAATAAATCTAATTACGATTTGATATTTTATCTAATGTAATCGTTTTAGTATAACTCACATGCAATACTTGACGAGAATATGTAATTTGCACGACATAATGTTAGGTTATGTAGTAAATAATAATAATGACGAATTGCTCAGAAGGTTAATGAACTCTTATGCCGTGCCATTACTCGAATTGAAATACAAAATTTGTATTTCTAAGAACTCGGAGCTCGATTGAATGTTTGTCACGCCAACTAATACAAAGGTTTTCAACTTATACGTCGACAGTAATGTACTGCATTCTGTAGCAGTAAGTCTGAATTAAGCAGTTGCAAGTCGAGACGTGTGGTCGTAAATGTTATGTTAAAGTGTTTAAAGTCGATATTTGTATTATATTTTGTATATACGTATTACGTATTTGAATAGTGAGATGTTGATAAAACGTCCGTTAGCTGATAAATATTCTTTTACGGTGTATGAACAATAGAGTATTGAGATCTCAACCATACCTATGGTAACAACGTGGATCTAGTTGTCTGGGATCTATAAGTCAACCCTTGATCAAAATGTCTCACTAGTTATCCGTATCAAAGCATATGAGTGGGCAAATAATAATGTATTTTATCCATATTATTATCATCCTTCATAAATTTAAAATTTATAATTTAATAATAAATAGTAACTGCTTTAATTAGCTAATTCTTTACCATTAAAATATTAAATTACCTTGAATTTAATTTTACCATTGTAATAAGCACCTATTAAACACTACCCAAAGTTAATCCCGCTCTAACTGTTAACACTGACGCAACACCAGTTTGTTTATCAGATTAGTCTGTGGTAGTACTAGTTTATCCAAATTATAATTCTACTAACCTGTTCTCTTTAGTTTAAAATGCTGAATTTTTGTCAGTTTTTAAATTAATATTATATCTACATATTTTACAAAATATAATTTTGTTAAAAGATGAAACAACACATTTTCAATTTGTATTCAACAAGTAATATCCACAATTTATGTTTAGGTAGTACAATAATTTATAATAAATAGACATAATAAATAATAGAAAAATACATTGATACTAATACTAGAGGTAACATGAAGAAATGAAACACTAATATAGTTTAATATAATGTTTATTTAATTAATCTAAAATAGTATTCTGTTTTACAGATTCGCAAATGGACAAACTAATCTGTTCAAACTTCAAAGACATTCACCAATATAAACTAGTTATGCATGGTCTCAATTATGTTGGATCCAGTACCATGCATGCCCTACACACCAGCAATTTCTGCTGTTAACCAAAATATTATAATAAGTTGAAAGTATTATAGTATTCATATATTATATTAACAGGTATTTATTAATATTATTTATTTGTATTAATGCCACAGAATTGAATAGAATTGGCTTTATGTTATGTTACATATATTTATTAGGCATAAAGTGTTCTTTTCAAATGATATTATGTATTATTAATTATCAATAATACTTGTACAATACTCACACCTGCATAACAAGTTTAAGTATAAGTTTATAATAATATTCACATGACCATTGTTAAAATTGATGTATTTAATATTTAAAAAGCATATATTTACTATAATTAATGAGTGTTAGACTGATAGACTAAATTGCTCTAATCATTTGAAAATTGCATATTTTCTCTGTGTTTGTAATTAATAATTTTTAAAAATATTATACCACTTGCTTAGTCTGGTACAAGAATGGTAAGTATTGTACAAATATTATTGATGAATAATAATAACTACAATTATCATTTGAAGAACACTTGCCATAATACAGGAGCAAGTAATAAACATAGCTATAAGCCAATATCTCGATTCAATTTCACATTAATAAATAAATAATATTAATAAATACCTGTTATGCATAACAATATATATTATATCATTTCAACTTCATATATATAATTATTTTTCAGTTGAAAAATATGGAGAGAATGTGGTGTGTGGCATGAGTACTGATCCAACATCGCAGATGGAGAGTTCATGCAACCATGCGCCTGTTTGTAGTGGTGAATGCTTGAAGGTTTAGACACGATTAGTTTATCCACTTTTAGTAAGATCTGTAATAACAGAAATAATTGTTATTTAGATTAATTAAATAAAACATTATATTAAACTATATGCAGGTTTACTCATTTCTTCACATTTACTCTGGTAGTAACAATGTATTTTTCTATATTTATTATGTCTATTTATTGCTATGTTATTGTACCTACCCAAAACATACACCCTGTGGATGTTTGTTGGAAAATTACATGAATTGAAAATGTGTTGTTTTGTCGTTAAGCAAAATTATTTTGTAAAAGATTTATCAGATATAATATTACTTAAAAACTGACAAACTGTATGATTTAAATCAAAAATTATAAGAAGAACCGTAAAGTGTTAGGTAAATTTATAATTTGGATAAATATACGTACCACCACGGACCAATCTTGATGCAAACAGAAGCATGGGTGTTCGCCGTCCGTTAGAAGTTAAGAAACAAGAACAGAAGTGATTATAAAGCACCTTTTTAAAGGTGGTAAACACGAAGTGAGTAAGCGATATACGGTAAAATTAAATTAAGGTAATTGCCATTTTAATGGTAAAGCAATTAAGCTAACAAAAGGTTACTATTTATTATTAAATTATAACGAATTATGAACAGATGATAATACAGGATAAAATAATATTATTTGCCCACTCCATAACCTAGCCTGATATGATACCAAAGTTAACTAGTGAGACATTTTGACTAAGGTTGACTATTATAGATCCCAAGACAACTTAGATCCATGTTGTTACCATAGTAAGGTATATTGAGACCAATGAATCCTATTTAAATATACAAT
>NW_020271560.1:4874214-4936650 GCF_002803265.2 Melanaphis sacchari | reverse complement strand
GTATGCTGACAAATAGATAGCAATACGTAACCGAACGAAGCATACCAGCCGTTAAAAGAATATTTATCAATTCTTTGTAACGGACGTTTTTTTTATCAACTTATCTCACTATTCAAATACGTAATACGTATACAAAATTACAAAATACAAATATCAACTTTAAACACTTTAAACGACATAACATTTACGACTACAGTCTACGATCATCGACTTGCAACTGCTGTAATTCGAACTTACTGCTACAGTAATGCAGTAATACATTACTTGTCGACGTATAGAAGTTGAAAACCTTTGTATTTAGTTGGACGTACGACAAACATTCAATTTTCGAGCTCCGAGTTCTTACGAAATACAAATTTTTGTATTTCGGAATTCGGAGTTCATTCGGCGAGCATAAGAGTTACATTAACCTAATCTGGCTTAATTCAGTCATTATTATTATTTAGCTATACATAACTAACATTATGTCGTGTCAAATTACATATTCTCGTCAAGTATTGCAACGAGTTAGTGACCGTAAAAAAAGGAAACTAGCCATTGACGATTCAGATAAAATATCAAATCGTAATTTAGATTTATTCGTAGATTCTCAGTTAAAAGTGATCGAAGATTCTCAAACATCATTGAAAGAGCATAGAGATTTGTTTGGTGAACTTATACCACAAGATGAGTTGGCTAGCAATGCAGAAACTAAAAACAAATCAACCAAAAAAACACCAGTATCAAAGAAAAAGAAACAACCAGGTGAAAAAATTACAATTGATAGTCCAGTAATTAGACCAAAACGGGTATTTATTCCTACTCCAAAATTCATGAAGTTAATGGAGGAGGCGCAAACAGAATTATACTCTTTAATGGGCATTAACAAAAGTTCAAGTGACGTTTCAGTTGTAACAACTGATAGTCTTGATGTCAGTGGAATACAAGATTTACAAGATAGCCCTATAAAAAGTATAAGGAATGAGTCTAAAACAAATTTAAAGAATAATGATAATGACAAGGAATCCCGACAAGTTCTCAAAGGTAAATTTTCATTAATATGTACCTATTAATATATAATATACTATAAAAAAATCATGTTATAAGAATTTTTATAGACTTTGTTTAAAATATGGTTAATTTAATTACATTTGCCAGTTTAATATATAATTTACTTTGGTAACAGTTCATAGATCATGTAAACTTTTTCAATTTCTATCAATTATAAACATTTTTATAATTCTGAGCAAAGTAAGAAATGTATTAACTTAGTTTTATGTTGATATTTCTTCCTTTATGTCTATGATCAACTTTTTTGGGTAATATATTATTCTATCCAATAAATTACATGTACCTAGACTATGCTTCAAATAATTATTCATTTTCTCATGTTTTTATATAATGTGTATGAAAAAATCACAACAAAATATACTCCAATTTCCAATGTATAGGTTTTTTTCTTAAAAAGTGCTAGAAATTTGAAAGTTTTACCAATTATTTATGAATTACAATATGAAAATAGGATTACTTAAAAAAAAATGTTATTGTTTTTGGAGATTATATAAGTTTTGAAAAATGTTCCTGTTATTTTTATATTTAAATATTAAATTTTTCATATATTATTTTATACCTCTAGAGGTTATACAAAAAATTGTAACTATATTTTTAATACCCTGTGATTTAGGAGTTGTTGCATTTGTTGATTACAAGATTGACAAAGATCGAAGTGATTCAAGTATTACTCAATGTCTCATTGATTTAGGTGCCAAAGTAGAAAAAACATTCAATCAAAAAGTAATTACATGATCAGTATAATATTATTATCCTTAAATAATTTTTTAATATGTTTTATTTCTAGGTTACCCATGTGATGTTTTGTGATGGCTTACGTAGTACCTATAATAAAGCAATCAAACGTAATATCCCACTAGTATCAGCAAGGTGGATGGAATACAGTAAATTAGCTAATAAGATGTTGGATCCACTTGACTACCCTCCCGTTGATATGGAAAAATATACAAAAACACCAACAACAAATATTAATATTCCAGTAAGTAAATTTCAATGTTTTATATATGTATTTAATTTTATATTACACTTCAATACTCTTTACTGTCTATGTTTAGATTTAATTTTGTTTTTGTATATTATTTTAGGTAAGCAAAACATATAAAAAATTTTTAAGACCAAGTAATATTGAACGTGACCAGATATTTAAATCTAATTGTGATAATCTTATGGAAAGATTTAACAACTTCAATATGAATCTGAATAATGAAAATAAAGAAAACAGTCCTATCATTGAAACCGAAGAGAATGGCCCTATCATTGAGACCGAAAAGAACAGTCTTATCATTGAAACCGAAGAGAATGGTCCTATCATTGAAACCCCCAAAAAATCTACTGTTAACAAATTAGTAAGTTTATAAATCTCAACATAACAACCTAAACTTTATTGTATTCATTAGTAAAACTAGAAATTTACCAAGCACTCTGGAGTTTAAAATCAGTATTTTTAAGTAGTGAAATCGCCAAGTTCATGTGTTTTTAAGTTTCTAATATATTTTAAAATATTTTTAGAGATTTATTCTTAAATCTTTAAAAAAAAAAAAAAAAAACTATTAACATTTATACTTTGTTTTTAATATTATAAATTTTATCATTTTTCTTGAAGTACCAAGTAAAACCTTAATCAACTTAAACTATGTATATTATTTAAAAAAACAACTGTTATATTAGTTTTTTATTTTTAGGTTGATCCTTACAAAACAAATGATGTTGTCAATATATTATCTGATCAGTTATGTAAAGTATTAAACAAAATCGATAGTCCAGTACCAGATGACCAAATTGAAGACCTATATATTCCAATGTCAATTAAAGTATTAAGAAAATATCTCACACCCAATGGGAAGGAAAATACAACTTATACAGAATTAGATAGTGAACTAGCTAAAATTGAAGAACGGCTAAATTTAAATTTTCAAGCTAGACAACGTTTTCGTAAGCTATTATTTCCTTCAGATAAGAATTTGTATAACACGAGCACTGTCAGTGATTTCCCATCACCGTCACCTGAAAAATTGAGAATCAGTGCTCCTTCAAGGTTAATTAGTACAAGGAAACGAAAAACAATGCTTGGTGATAAATCGTTATCTAATACCAAAAACATAAATAGTAATAAAAAAACACCAACACAAAATAATGTTAAAATGAATTCCTTAAAATGGCAAATACCTTCAGATCTACGTCCAAAAAAAACAAAAAAAATCTGTGTTCAAAAAGGAAAAAGCATTAAAACAACTCAAACCAAAGACACTGTTTCTAGTATGATGTCCAGAAATTCTTCTACAATATTTCAAACACCAAAAACCTCTTTAGCTAGCCCTGTAATATCACAGTCAATTGCATGTAGTGGGATGACAAAAAGGTAAAAAAATTATATTTATTTATATAAAACATATTATTTTATAACATTTTTTGTTTAAGCAGAGAAACAAATGTTTTAAAATCATCTATACAAGACTTAGGAACATTCCTTTTTCATAATAAGGTGGAACCTTCGACTAATTTTTTAATTACCAAACCACGACCAAATCGAACATTAAATATTGTATTTGCAATGGCTTATGGATGTTTCATTGTTTCTGAAAATTGGGTAAGACATTTCATAAAAACAATTTTATTAACTTATTAATTATTTGACAGTTCACTTTTATTGTTTTTGTTCAAAAAATTTATGACAAATTTGTTGTATAAAATATAACTGAAAAAACTTAATATTGTTTAATTATCAAGGTACATGAATCACACAAAATTGGTAGATGGCTATCGCATGAACAATATTTAATCTCAGATTTGTCTGAACGTGTTAAAGTAAAAATCCTAGTTTCACTTTCTTTTATTTATTTATTTTAAATATATATTTGTAAATGTCTTTTTTATTTTATTTTAAAGGAATTTCAAATACGACGTCATACATTTGGATCATTATTAACATTTCATATATTTGATAATGCTGGCAGAATATACATATCAGATACCTGTGATCCGCCTTCTAAAGTTTTAAGACGACTGGTACGTGCATGCGGTGGCCATTGTACAAGTACTGTGACTAAAGCCGATGTAGTGGTTGGTTTTACACCTCAAATAAATAATAATATTCATGAAAAATGGATTTTGGATTGCATAACCCAAGGGATATTGCTTAATAAAAATCAGTATACTATGATAGTTAATACTAGTGATATTATGATCTAAAATAATTTTCACATGTGTTGATTTTTATGTATAATTTTAATTTTGCTTAACTAATTGTTTTGTTATTTTAAAAAAACTAGTCTTTATTTCTTATTTCTTTGAACATTATTACTATTCCACATTAAAATGTTTGAATATCTTCTTTTTATAAATAATTTTAGTAAAGTTAATATCTTGAAGTTTATCTATTTTCTATCTTATTTATTTTTCTTTTAAATAATTTCAATTATTTAGTTTAGTTTTAAAATCTTTTTTAAAGCAATTTTTCTTACTACTAACTGAATTCTATATTAGTTATTACATAAAAAAATAATGTGAAACATTAAATTTGGTTTTACTGTTTTAGATTAATATTTTAAATTTTATTATAGACGAGCTATTTTCCATAGCTTCACTCAAATATCATTAGTTTTATTATGATAAGTGGTAATGAGTAAAGAAGCTAAGTATGTTTTATTAATTGTTTCGAAAAGCAATAATATCAAGTTTCAAGTTAATTTTTCTATATAAACACTAATAACAAAAATACCACTCATTCAACTGTTGTATTTTAACTATATGATTGGAATTCAATTAAAATAGAGTACAATAAACATAAGTAACTATATACTCATGTTATCTTACAAACTATAACAATTATAGAAAATAAAAATTGTATAGTATATTATACTATAATATAAAATGTTATGATTTTGTGCTGGGTGAAGTGGGATATATAATTTTATAATCTAATATCGAATATAAGTTAATGCATTTGACATTATTAAAAAAGATTCTGGTGGAGGAATCTAACTATGCCACTGGTTTGACTACTGAAATAAACTGATTGTATAGTTTAATAAAATGTTAGTGTTAAGTTTGTGTTATATTGTAAAAAGTGTTTTTTATTTAAATTATAGTTATTTTATTTTATTTTTTTTTTTTTAACATAATGTATTATCAATTATATTTATATATTTATTTTATTGTATATTTTATAATTTGTGTAACTAATAAATGTATATTTTCATAACCTTTATGCTTTTAAGTTCTGTCTAAATAAGTCCTAACTAAAATAGTATTCATATACATATTATTTTAAATTTAAACACCAGACTTGAATACTTTTTAAATAAAAATGTCCTATTATTAATTACATTTTTCTTTTTTATTACATTTATTTTAAAATATTGCCATTTATAATCAAAGTTCCTCCTAGTTATTAATTTACCAATTAAATCATTAAAATCTTTAAAATTTAAAAAAATTATTTTATTAGAAATTCATAAAATATTTATTTTTTTTTATCTAAGATTTGAAAATACAATATCATTAATTTTTCTACCTTTAAAAAAAAGTTTTTCAAAAAGTTACATACATTTTTTATAGCCATTTAAACTTAACCTAACCATTTTTATGACATTGAATATTCATTGTATATATAACTATTTCTCTTAAAATTTAAAAAACATGTCTTTGTAAAATTAATATATTCATTATTCCACTAAAATCTGAAATACATAAGTGCAATTTTTAAGTTCAAATTCTTACAAAATCAGAAAATTTTTCTAATAAAAAAATGTATTACAATTTTCTTTAAAATAATTTTATACTGAAATAAAATATTTAAACAATATAAAAATATCACGATTATTTTTTATAAATATTTGGAGTATAAATTTGATCAAAATTGGATACTTTATTGATGAACAAAATATTATTTTAAAATTAAAAAATATTGTTCAAGTGGCTTTATAATATGTATCTGTATGTATATATTGAATTTTATAATGATATTTCCAAAATCTTTAGGATAATTTTAAGATATTATCTTTTTATACTATGAATCTGTTCATGCTTTTTTATGGTGAGGTATTATTAACTTTTGAATTAATAACAATAATATAATATGGCATAAATATATAATAAAGTAAAACTTCTATATCTATCTGTTATAAGAACTATTGGTAACAAGTACTTCATTCATTTTTAACAGATTTCCATTTAATAATCTAGTAATCTTGGTTCTCAAAAAAGAAATCATTTTACATTATCTGTTGAGTTAAGAAAAAACTCCATCAAATTTTATTGGTGATGATAAGTATATACCTATTGTAGGAACATATTGTGGATTTGCTTATTATAGAACTAAGACAAACCTGACAAACCAAAAATGGTCAAATTTAATTTGCCAAAATTGCAATAAAGCCTTATGTAAGGAGTATCTTGGCCCTTACCATGGCAATGTTTAAAATAAATAAACTATTGTGATAAATATTAATGTAAAGAAAAGACTAAATTGTTTTAATTATTATCATTATATTTTTATTTTATTCATTGTTATACAGAAAGATTTTCTAATTTTTATTAATATTATTTTTTAATAATATTTTATTGTTATTATTACAAAATATTTGTTTTGATTTGTTACTTCTTTTATTTTGAATAAGTAAATTTATTAATTTTTATAAATTATGATTTATTTACTAATTATTATAATTACAGTATTTATTTTTATTAGTATTTTTTAAAAAGTTTTTAAATTGTTTTTTGTACTTAGATAAATTGTATTAATTTTTTATTTCGTAAAAATTATTATTTGTGTTTTGGTACATAGAATTTAATTGTTTGAATTATAATAAACTATTATTATTCATTTAAAATAATTGTTATTTTTTTTGAAGAAGAAGAAGTAGTAAAATATTTTACCTACAATCACTAAGTATTGAACAATGTCCTAGACAATCATTGATTATTTTACCACACTATAAATCAAAAACTTATAGATAAATTTTTTTTTCTGTCAATATTAAATAGGTATCTACAAACCTTTAAATCATACCTACAAGAAATAACATTTTGAAATGATAGGACTACTAGCACATTCTGCCCCAATAAAGAGTTTATACAGATCGTAAAAATATAGAATAATAGTTATTTTTATTATTTTATTATATAATTAAATTAAACACATTAATATAAGGTATAATTTTAAACAAAGTTTTGAAATTATTATATATTATGTCAGATATAGCAATGATCTTATGTTTTTCTTAAAAGGGGTAAATTTTAAAGGTTAACTGTTTTTGGTTTTTTTTTTCAAAATCATCAAATAAGCTTTATATTCTTTAATGAGAGAATAGAGAAATTAAAAATACTTTTATAATTTTAAAGATTGAAAAAATATTTGTCCTTAAAATCGTATTTTGTAGATTATCTATCTTAAGTTTTAACTGTAATACAAATTACAACAAATGGATAAGTCAGGTGTTAGCATAATACCAGTATAATATAAAACCTAAATATAGTAGATATATATTATATAGATAATATAATTTATTAAAGATTTCTTCATAAAAAAAATTTATTTAAGGTCGATGATATTTAATATTTATAAATCATTGTAATCATAAAATGTACAAGTTAATTTACGTTACCTTAAATACCTACTTTAATAAACTGTTTTGCTTTTTAAAGCGTTATATCTTAAAATGTCACAAATCTTCATAACATTTTTTATTTTTATACTACCTATCATAGGTTTTTAAATAATGTTGATGATAATTTTAGTTTTTTTTAATGTTGATTATTAATTTTAGTTTTTTGAAACGCATTTTATTACAGGCATCCAAATTCTTCTCCCAATTTTTATTTATTTATTTATTTATTTATTTTATTCAAGTTCAATTTTTTTTTTATATTTATCAGATAGGTACCTACCTCGGTTAACCTGACTTTTTTTTTGTTAAAGTCTTATTTTGGTTTTAAAAATCTTATTAGATTGCTGGTACTGCTGCTGTCTCTAACTTCAACTACTATTTATAATATAATTTTAATTGAATTATGTTATTTTCTATTAAGTTAAAATGCTTAAAAATGTAATTCAAGGTTCATTATAAGTGTAAAAAAACTATTAAACAAGTCTATAATTAAAAATTAAAAATCAATAGTATATATACGCAATATTTTTTTATAAGTATGATTAAAGTTTTACATAATATAGTTAAAACTTAAATTCACGAAAATGTATACATTTTTTTTTTTTTTTTTTGTAGTAAAAAATTCATAAAAATTATTTTTCTATATATAAGGTTTGATTTAAAATTTAGTAAAAGATTCCTCATAAGTTTCTCCACCTGTAATAACGAAAGTCTTGTTAATCTTTTATAGCAGAAAAAAAAAATGCGAACATTTGTATTTTTATATTATAAAAACAATCAAATGGTTTAGCAATTGATTATTAAAAAATTAAATTGTCTTCTCTCTGAATTGTTTTATATCATATACCAATTATTTATTATTTAATTAATATCTAACGCATCTATTACAATGATTTAAATTAACATTTACTCGACGATAAAATACACCTATTTTATGGCAGCGCGGTTATCTCATTATCTGTACTATTATTAATATTTTTAACACACTAGGGTAATTTTAGCCAAAAATAAACCATATAGGTACTTACGTTAAATAATAATAATTACTAAAATAATATTACTAGGTTTATTGATTAACTTTAAATCATATCCGTTTTAATCATATTTTTAATATCTATTAAGTATTCTAACTTCTAAGTTCTAACTACACACCTTCTTCAGTTATTACTATTTACGACCATGATTATAATACTTATACATAAGTTTTAATTCTAATACTAATACTTTTTATACACTGTTGTATAGGGAAATAATATAGCAAATGTATTTTGGTACTATATCATATACGATTGTTAATTTATCAGTAGTAAATGATATACGTAACAATGAACATTGAATGGTTCGATCTTTAAGAACACATCATAATTGGTTAAATTGCGAAAGAATATTTTTTCATTTAATGATATAATATAATTGATAATTTATAATGAATTAAAATTTCTGGTCAATAAACAAGATAACCCCAAGTTTCATTAGACCGCATCTTGAAAATATTAAATCAGCTAAATACCTAAATAGTAAATAATAATTATACTGCATCTTTTTTATCATGACATGATAATGGTTTAACGTCTAATAATATTTCATAGTACAGGTATATAATATACCTAAATCTATTATATTATTAACTCAATATTTTTGAAATAGTTTTTTTTTATTTCTGAAAAGTTTTAAAAAAGGAATTTTCTGTTTTCTTCACGAACTTTTTAAATGTACATATTATATTAAAATAACTGAGTAACTATTTTATTATTTTCTAAATAAATTATTTAAAAAATACATTTTATTTTATTATAGGGACTTATTTAAAAATAATAACGAACTTTCATCCCTGCACGGTATTGAGGTTATAGAGTAAGAGTAGGTAGGTATAGAGTTTAGACATATACTAATTAATATTTACATGCTTTTATAATTATTTTACTTTTAAATAAGTATTTATAATTACAAATTTTTGTAAATTTAAAATAACCCTAACTTGTTTTTCCTAAATAATATTTTCACTTAAATATTTGATATTTAAATTAAAACATAAGTCAATTTACTATAATAATAAAAATAACAATCTAAACTATAAAATGGATTATTCTTGACGAAGACAAGAACAGTGTAAACGCGGATACGACATCCTCTTAAAACTTAAAAAAATAATTATACATTTTAAAACTATAATGTGCAAAAACTAACTATAAAAAAACCTTTTTTGATCCCTCTACTCCTTATGAATGAATATTAGGACGTTCTTATTTTGATCAATATTATTTAATTCAAAAAATTTAAGTCAAAAACTTGATTTTTGTTCATACGAAGATTTTTTTATGACGATATTTTAACTTTTAGACAAGTTAGGTACCTACGAGATTGTAAAATGTTTTAATTTAAAAATGTATCTAGTTTTAATTTACTAATAAATTATTTAAAGTAAAATATAATAAAATCCCATCAAATTAATTAAAAGTAATTTTATCACAGTAACTAGTATACCTACTAAGTTACTTGCTAACAATGCTAAATGCTAATGCCTAATCCTAATGTATTATTATATAAAGTATTATTTGGAATATTTAGATATTAGATAACCTATAAATAAATAAAAAAATAAAAAATCTGTACAAAGAATTAAGATACACAATAAGTAAGCTCGTACCTATATAAGCTTGGATTGGAGTTGATTAAGAAGCAGCCATCTATTAGTGACACTTATCTTGATTTTTTTTAAATTATTAGGTAGGTATTTATTTTGAAACGATTATTAGGAATATGAGTTACATCTGTATTAAGTCATAATACTTTTTCTTTTTAACATGCAATGAAGATTTTCTGCCGGTAGTATTTTATAGTATTGGGATGGATTGATTTTTTAAAAGGGGGTTGATATGATTTTGGAGTTACTCATGGAAGCGCGTACTAAAGTCGTCTTTCCTCATCGATAGTTCTCATATTAAAATCATTATGTAGTGTTTGGTTGGAAATGTATATGGTTAGGCGTTGGAGAGATGTCGAAATACTATATTTTGGAACGCTTGGATTTTGTAAGTATTAAATTGTTTTGCTGTACCCTTAGCGTAGGCCGTAGACTAAATAGGCTTGAGAAGAAATTTGTATACTTGTACTAGTTGTACTTGAGCCTTAAGATTGGTGCTAACATTTTTAGACAAAAGAGGGCTGCGCAATGAGCATACGTAAAAGAGCCATTAAGTGTCATTCTTATTTCTTTTGGAACGAACACAGTTATTTCATGTCAGTCGTCTGTCTTGACTGTCTAGGTTGAGTTTCAGGTACTTAACTGTGGTAGACATGTACATCAGAATGTTATTTGGGTAATAAATAAGCAGCTATTCTGTTTTAGTGTAAATATTATGTGATTGATTTACTTTGGTTAATTTTAATTCGCTAATTTTCAAATACTTAAAATATTTTAACAATAATTGAGAAATTTTGTGTGGCAATGAAAATTAAAAATGTTTTTAAATAAAAACATTACAAGCATTAACAATATACATTAAGCAGTACCTAAGTATACAAGTAAATGTAAATGGTTCACAACTTAACTTGCAAGTTTCATTTATATAGTTGATAATTGGACGACCGACGAACTGACTACGAGTTTGTTCATGGAGTAGAAAACAATAGTAGTATGAAAACAAAACAAACGGTGTTGCACGACCACCATCAGATGTCGTTGTTTTGCTGCCCGCGGTTGACGTCGTACGTTTTTAACATTTTCTTTTTCTTTTTTTACGCTTTTATCAGTTCGTTCGTCGTACCCGTTTCGCGCACTTGTCTCCGTTATTTGTGAACCAATTTCCTCTTTCACCTTTCGGTTTTTGCGGTTAATTTTTAATTTTTTGTGCTTCGACAACTACTTTATTATAATATTTATAATATATTTAATCTTATCAAAATATGTCGCATACTTTTCTTGTCGTTTGCCCCCGTTGATTGTAAAGAACGATCCGATACCACCTTCGTAGTGCATCCGCTCACCGTTGGATACCTTGTTATACATCCAAACCGGGTCGTAGTGAAAAGGATAAAATAAACCAGTCCCCAATAACGACGTAGATTACATTTGTGTCACCTATTTGATGGTTTGATGTGGAAAAACAGCAAAAGATGAGTTGGGGAACGGAATTATGGGTAAGTAATACACCTGTTTGTTATGACTTATAAAGATTAAACCTAGGTCAAGTCTTCAGGGTAATGCGTAGGCGGTTGCGAATGGCGTGGTGTCCAGTGGTACGTTCTTGCAAAATCAAAATTATTCCTCTTTAAAAAATGCTTGACTGTGAACATTTTTTTTCTCTAAACAGACTATTATAAATTGTCACTATATACTATCATACTGTTGTTTAATTTGTTTAAAAAAACACTGTCAAGTCAAGACATATTTTATAGCTACTCTTGTTTCTTGGACCCATAGGATTAATTTTTTTTTATTATTATTTTGAAATCATTAGATGTACAATGAAGCGATTGATTTGGTGCCACTTGTCTTTAAAAACATGTTAATTCATTGATTAAGAATTTTCTTTACCAGGTTTTCTGGCTCTTTACATAGTTTATGTTAAGTGGATAAAAATTCAGAGTAGGAACTTTACCTACATTAAAGACCACTGGGTTATTATATTTATTTTTCTTTATTGAATAGCTATATATTATCTTAACATATATTATGATGAATGTATGTTATACTTTTTATTATCTACTTATTTTATACAAAACCATCTATGTACCATAAGTTTGAACAATAAGGTAATAGGAATATTATAAAGATTTTGATAAATTGATTTTGTTATTCATAATTTATTTGAAACTGTATAGTCTGTAAATTTTGATAGATACCTACTATTTAACAAATGTTTAAATAAAAATAAATTTAATTTCATAATATTTTTTGTCAATTTTATTGAGGATATCTAAATAATGTTTACGTATTATGTAAAAATTCAAAAAATAATAAATGTAATAATAGTAAATTAATCAATAAGTTTCACATAAGTGTTTTGCTGTTGTGTGTATTAGTATAATTAGATAGGTGGGTACTAAAGATTATATGTATCAAACAATATTGTCTTTATTAATCATATGTAAAATAAAACAAATAATTTAGGTTATTAAATATAAGAGATTAAAGGAATAAATTAAAACCTGTATATTGATCATATATATTATATAATTAAACAAACAATTTAGGTTATTAATTCTAAAACATTAAAGGTACTAACTAAAAATCAATTTTGTTAAAAACACTGGTATTTTGAAAATATTTCTTTTTTTCCTGTTTTTTTATTGGTTTATTATCAATATTATTGAGAATTTTTTACTTATGACCTGTAAAATATTTTAATATACATCAGCATACTTGAGACCTTTTCAAATCTAGCATCAGATATTCTCAATTATATTAAAATAAGAAATATTTTGTGACATTTAGAAGTTTAAGTAATAAGTATCGATAATTTCAAAAATATTATATCCGAGTTCTTATCTTACTTTTGTTAACAAAATAATGTATAGAATAAAACTAATATTTCCATAAATTTTTTTTGCAACCATGAATTTAATTTTACAAATTGATGTTAAGGTTTTGGGGCAATGAACTTTTGGAAATATTGTTTAAATTGTTTTATTGAAGGGAGCCTTGTATTTATTTATTTTTTTAATCGTTTTAATAGTGTGTCTATATTATATGTATTGTTGATTTAAAGTCATGTTAATTAGCTATCCTATAAAGATAAATTGTTGTTTTTACTTTTTAATATAGCTATAAATTATTATTGATAACCAGTTGATAACAATTGATTATACTTTTTTAACATTATTGTATGTTATGTATTATTTTTGTTGTATAATCATTTGGTTTTCTTGGATCAGTATTTTTCGAATAAAAATTGGACTGCAAATCTATTAAAAATATTTAGCAATTTTTTTCTATGAGAATCAAAATACTAAATTAAAATAGATACTGAAAGATATTTTTTTGCGCAATGCTTTGATGGTTAGGTTAGGTGGATAGTTAAATTGCATGGTCGCCTTTAGACTAAGCTCTGGAAAATAAAATAAACCTTAAAATCATTTTTTTTAAATTCCAACAAAGAAAATATTTACTTTTAAACGATGTAATAAACATTTGAAATATTAATATGTTAATTTTATTTTTATTGATATTTCAATTGAAAATTATTACACATTGCATAAATCAATAATTTGAAATAATAATTAAATATAAATAGTGAATATATTGTGATAGATAATGATGTATTATATTAAAATAATAACAATTGAGTTAATAAATGACAATTTTCCAAATTTTTCTGCATTTAATAATTTTTTTTTAGATTTTATTTGCCACATTAATTATAATTTTTTTCCACCAACGATTGCCTAATACCTAATTATATAGGGGAGGGGGGATACAGGGTATTGTATTAACAAAATTGACTTTACAGGAAAAATTCCCAGGTCTTGTTGAATTATTGAATTTTAATGTCTGTTTTTTTTTGTCTAAAAGAAGTCAACTATCTACTCACCTTATTGCATTATGATTTTTATTTAATTTAATTTAAAGTAAGAAATTTTTAAAAAACAAGAAGACAAAAATTGTATTTTTTAAAGACATACCTATTTTAAATGTTGAGATTAATATATTAAAAAACAAAGTTCAATGCAAGTTATAGAATATATCTTTCTATAAATTAAAAAAAAAAATCAAGTTTAGTTGATTTTACAGGATACGATCATTTTTTCTATTGAATGTATTTTTTAGAATAAAATGATTTTAACACTGGTTGCAATATGACATTGTTGACATCAATTATATTCTGAGTTTAGAATAAGTTATTAATTATTAATGATTCTAAAATAATTTATGTATTAAATACAGCAATGAAAATAGATTTAATAATAGATGTTATTTAAAGTCAGAAATGAGTTTTGATAATGCTAATTTTTTGTTAGGAGGTTTAAAATCAAAAAGAACATAAGAATAGGACTAATTTGTTTGATATGAAGTGTTATGAAAAAGTTTAGGTTTTTCATTAAAATTAGAAGTATTATTGTGTTTAAATGATTATTTTCCCAGTACTTGAGAATTGATTTGAAAAATACTTGTATAGTTATATTTTTAAAGAACTAAAATATTAAACAAAGATTAAGCAGTTTTAAAAAATTTGTTCTACACATTATGAAATAATTATTCTATTAATAATTTATTCATACTATATAATCCATTATTAAGATATTTAAAATATAAATTATAAGTAGCATTATTAAACTTTATACAATTACCTGTTTACTATGTTTATATTATATATATACATTTAATAGTTGAGTATTGTAAATTAATAATTTTGAACATTTTAAACACAATAAATATTACTAATTATTATTAATAACTATTATTTAAACCCATGATATAACTAATACCTTTAGGTACTTGGTAAATATTTTGACTATAGTTTTACTAGCATAATATAATAATTTAAAATGTTTTTATGGTACCAAAATTAGTATCAATTAATCTAATCATTTGAAATGAATTCAAATGTGTATTAATGTATTATATTGTTAAACTTGATTAAATTTTAGCTTTGATAAATTATATGCATATTTAGAATGACTTATTTATTGATTATTGTTATTTTCATATAATTTTGTTATCCATATATAATTTTCACTTAATGGTTGACACCTGATAATCTGTTTTTAGTAGGTATTTTATTACAATTTTAAGTAAAAATTTTACTTTTGTGACTTAAAATGTTTGGTTTCCTTGTAAGATTAAATAGGAGGAATGCTAGTTTATCTAACTTTCTTATAAAATTGTGATTCTTATTTATATTGTATAGTTCCCAGCCCTTGTACTTATAGTAAAACTTTTCTTCTAGCTTATGAGTAAGTAAAGTTGTCTTTCTTACTGTTGTTTTTATACTTATCTTAACACATTTTGTCAAAAATATAAATTGTAGACTTTGATATTTATAGTTATTTACTAATTGCAATAAGTGCTATTGTTATGGTTATGTGCTGTTATTGACTGAAATCAATAAATAACAAAAACTATTTCTTATTTAGTAAACAAGACGTTAAAAAAGTATAATTTTGTTGTTTTAAAAAAATTACAATGTCATATTTTAAATAGAGTATCTATAGTGGTATTTAAATTTATATTTGTTATTTAGGATTCTGAAAATCTCCATACATAAATTTGCTTTACTTTAAATTTTTATAAATACTTACATATTTCATAATTGCCTGTATATTTTAAATATTTTTTTATTGTTAGGTACCTACTTATAAGTAATTAAACTGCCTTTTTAATATAATTTGTGCCATTTATATTTTATTATTTAAAATTTAGGCAATGTGTACATTTACTGAATTAGTATGGAGCTTTATTGAATTTTGAAAATTAAACTGTATTGAGTCAGAGAATTTATTTAATAGGAACAAATATTATTTGACCATTGAACTATGCCATGTATTTGTATAGTGTTAATGTTTACATTTTTAAATTAATACTTTAAAGAAGAACTTTGATCATAATTCAAAATTATTCTCATATATTTGCATGGTATATCTTAAATTATCTGTTTCTTTTTATTTGCTAGATACCTACATTTTTAAGAAATATTTTTTTTTGTAGTAATACTAATACTATAAATTGTCATGTTTTGCTGCACTAAGATAAATTTGTTTCTGTGAAATACCAATAATATTGTTGGTGATACTGCAATTCCTCGTACCTAAGTTGAAAATAAATGTTTTTAGGAGACATATATTAAGTGTGTTTATATTTTTTTGGACTTACAAGGTATTGCAATATTACCAATGATATACTTGTTTGTTTTTATTAATAATGCGGCAAATACTAGCCAAATAAATAGTGTTCATGTATAAATAATATTTTATACAATATTAATATTTTCTTATTTGTGTTGTGGATAAACTCCACAATATTATTTTAACATAATTACCTCCTGAAACATTTATTTCCTTTGTTTTAAGTTGCATCACTATAGCTAGATATTATTTAAGTGTATTGCTAAAATCTAAGAGTATTGTCATTTAACTGTTTTATTGAAGTCTTGACAATATTACTGAATTATTGTATTTTACTACCATAAACTTCACTTAGTATTTTACTCTGTATTTATTATTTTCAAATTAAATAATAGAAAAATAAAATTATTTTATTTACCTAATTTAAATTAATTTGATTTTTCTATATTATTTATTAATTAAAACCATTAATGATTTACTAATTAGTTATAAGTTTAGAACTTTTTTGTTATTAATATATTCATACATTATAAAATTACCGCAATAAAATAGGAAATTGTATGTAAAGGTACTTTAAGACATTTTTAATAACTTATTATTTTTTTATTCATATTATAAATTCTTCATTTACTATATTTTTTAATTTAACCAATGGTAAGTACCTACTTATTTTTTTAAACTCATATTCAATAATAAATACATATTACTTTTTGTAGCAAAGTAATAATAAGTTATTTATAGCACTTTCAATGAGTTAATTTATACAAAAATAACCTTATTTTTACTTTTATAATTTCTTACATAATGATCTCGGTAATGACTTATCTGTAAATTTTGATATTTTTTATGGTTTGTGGTGGTGGGTTAACCAGATGGTTGTGGAAATTACAACACTAAAAATAGGTAGATGAAAAAAATTATCATTAGATTTCTGAAGTAATAAAATTATTATTTTAATAGTTTTTCGACAGATCGGGGAGAGATGCTTGAATACTAAAATATCAAATATCATTAAATATTGTTTAAAAACATTTATCCAGCCATATGAATTGAAGTGCATCATTTTTTATGCTGCATCTGCGATTTGAGTCCTAACACGCGCCTATGTTATGTTGACACATAAATACATGATACGTAATCACTAATCAATAACAATATTTTATACTACGTAGGTCGCATATCCTGTTTCCTGTACTATGTGTCTAGTGAAACCCGTTTTATAATAAATGTAACCCTTATAATATTGTCTTAATTCAGCTATCTAAAGTTAAAATATAATTCTAAATATGAATTCATGTTTGAATAGTGATATTTGTTGTTGACGGAAATCGGTCATTTGTTGTCGCACAAAAAATCCGAGAATAAAAATTATTCAATTCACAACAATAAATTTTTAAAAAATTTAATTATTTTTCTTATACAATAAGTAATATTCTTTATACTTTCAATTAACAATTATTGTTCCACATAAAAGATTAAAAAAACAGTCAATACAAAAGTCGAAGTTCAAAAATTCAAGAATATATATTAGTTTAACTATAAGAATTTTAAATCAGTTATGTTTTCTTAACCAACAATGACCTATGATATTTACAAATTGTTTTTGTTAACTCATTGTTTCTAACTTTTCTATATGAATAATGTAATTTTATATTTTTTTTTCTATTTCTATTAAATGTTGTTACTTCTGTTTTATCTAGATAATATACTTAACTTCACTTATCAGTTTCCAAATTTTTAGGTGACTATGTCTGATTAAATGCATAAACCTTATGTTTAAGCTTCCACAAACAATGTACGGGTTTTTTTGTGTAAATTTGTAAATTTTTTTTTTTAATGTTTCTTCATGCTTTGGTTTTATCTTAGTTTGCAAAATATCTCGAAAATATATTAAAGCTTTCTTTTATACCTGTTATTTAACTTTAGGAAAATGTGTGGAGTAGTTGATGTTGTTGAAGCATATTTTACCATATGTCAAATGTGGCTTTTTTTTTAAACTATTTCGAGGTTCACATCACAGACATGACTCAACTCATAGATTAGTGTTATCTAATTTGTAAGTCATATATGAGGTTTTTATTAAACGTGTTTTGTTATAAAATACATTTTTGTACATATAGAAAACTTCTAATTTACAAGACAATCATAAGCGCTTACATACACGATCTGATTAGCTCTTCATCTTACCCGAAATTAAGTTTGTTTATGTAAAATAGAATTGACGAATGCACATATACAACGTTACGGAATGTGCAAGCTAGCTAGTTTGTCGTAATAATTAAGTTGTGTTGCATTTCTAAAGTCATAAATAATATATTTTGTATAAATCAACAGCTTAAAAATTAAGATAATGTACAAGCAATTATTTTTAACGACAAACTGCCGTGTAAGTCTTCGAATTTACTAGAACCTTTTTGATAATTTTATATCATGCTTCAACGGAACAGTCTTTCACACACGATAGGATTTTACCTAAATGCTTTGGCTTATTTAAGCAAACCAAAAAATGATATGGATTGTGTATCGTGTATGAGCCGCTATTAGGGTTGTTTTATTTTATAAATTCATAATTTGGGGTTCTACTGATTCCATTAATAGCAGACCAATTCAATTTATTTGATATTTGTCGTATCAAACCTAATTAATAATAAATGTTTGACGGTGTAAAGATATGTTTACTTTAAAAAGAAATGTATTTTACATAATACATATACTATTAAATTTACTTAATGATATTTTATTATACAATTTGTAAATTGTCTTTATTTTAAATTTAAAAAATAATTTAAGTCTTAGGTACACCGATTGTTGGTATTTTTTAATTTTTAAATAATAAATGTTGTATACCTGTTTGCTTATACTATTGTTTGTTTTACTACGAGTATATTAGTTATCTAATACACAATATATATGTGTGAATTAAATATCTTTGCGGAGTTAACAATTTGTTTAGACATTCTTAAAGAAAATCTCCTATTTTAGAAACAGCATTTTGGTTCGCATACTACTCCGGGAATTATTATTATTATTATTATTATTAGTGTTTGTCTGGAGAAAGTAGAACAGGTTTTTCTTGTACGAATCTTGTCTGAATTAATTGCGACGATCGATGTGATTCTACCCCTGCTGATTGTTCCAAGCAAAATCAGAAATCATTTTTTTCTCAATAAACCGGAGTTATATTTAAAGACAACTATTTATACATTTGACCATTCTTTTAAACTTGAATCATCCTTGTTCCGCTATAGAAATATTAAACCTTTATAATTTATATTCTCCGACAACAATATTATCTGGTAATTTATACATAAGTTTTTATAAATATTGAACGTTGAAGATTTTTTTTTTTAATTATCACAAAAACTTAGCCTAATAGATTAATAGTTTTTTTCAACTTACATCCTTGAAATTTTTAAATTATCAAATAATAACTATGTTCGATGTTTAATTATTTAATAAAACATTTTTGGCATTAGCCATTAAGTATTTAGAACTTTTAATTTATTGTTCAAGGGATATTCTATTGTATAAACGAGAAGATATCTTAATTTGTTTATTTTTATCAATATAGTCTTCTTCTTTTTTAAGTATTTATGTTTAAATTACAATATATAGATATCTGAAAATAATTTATATTTCCCGATATTTTAGTAGTGATATTTAATAATACTGACATAAATATAGAAGATTACAATTCATCTCAAACAACTAGAAAGTTCGTCGGTACGACTTCTTTATAGTTTAAAAAGTAGAGTGTCAGTAACCTTGACATCGTCATTATCAAAAAAAAAACCGCACAAATACTGGATATTTTCCACATACATTCACGCGTTTCTTACAAAGTCTGAATGATTTTATCTCGACTTTATTTATATTTAATGTAAAATAAATTTTTATTATATAATTTTTAGATTGATTGTTGATGTTTATAGCATTTTATACCTTTGGAAAATTTAAAAAAATTACTTAGTATCTAAGTATTATTTCATTATTTGTATATTTTGGTATCGTATTATTATTGCTATGATAATTTTAAATTATATTTTATACGTATATTGTATAGGTATAACTAAAAACATTTTATCAAATTTTGTTTTGATTATTTGATTGATCGATGTAATACATATGACATGTTTATTGAATAATGTTAAGCCTTTTATTTTCGCATTCTTAAAACAACAGATCTTCCATAGTATGTGCCCAGTGAAAGCGTAAATATGTAGGTATTGTAAGAACTCGGGAGTCCGTTACTCGAACGTTTGTTAGTTAATTAGTAGACAAATCGTTTATAGAACGGAAACATGTATTATGTATGTTAGTATAAGTATTACTATAGTAGTATAGTGTATATTTATAATCAGTTTAACTTCCTTATTTTTTCCGTTCACTGTAGAATCGATTCCTTTTCTTTCAGTATGCTACACGCACGTACCATTCAGGTATGCGCGATGGATGAGTTTGAAATAATTAAATCAACCTGATCAAACTGTTTTTAAATTCAACATTTTTTAATATTTTAGAATTGGCATACAGTCAAATAAAATTATTTATTATCATTCTAAATACGCACCACATACCTATATAAATATAATCTATCACATGTATGTGTTAATATTCTGCGCTGTTCTTCTGACCTTGATCTTAACCCAAAAATATAACAGAATGTTTTTACTATATTTTTAGGACCAGTACGATAATTTATCGTTTCACACTCAAAAAGGCATTGATTTTCTTGAAAGATATGGACACTTCATCCGTGACAGATGCCTTATTGAAATGGAATACGCTAGCAAACTCAGGTACGTAAATATATTATAGAATATAATTCGTCTAACAGCTAATAAACTTAATGGAGAAAAGACGTTAATGTTATACATACTGATTTATGTTTAAGTAATCGTCGCGTTTAACCTTATCGTTTTATTACTAAATATATATGTATAATAAATATTACATTTTCCAATATTATAAATAAGCATAATCTATACATTATATACGATGGTACGTTAGAATTTATATTTAAAGTATTTTTTCTTTTACTATTTATAATATTTGTAATATTGTTAATCGTTTTTTAATTAATATTTTTTAAGTCTCAACTACTCGTAGTTGTCAATTTACATTTGTAAAGAATTCAGTTGTTTATATTAAATATTATTAGAAGTTAATTATGTTGATTTATGAAAAAAACATGTATTATTCAACACTCGAGTATTTGATAATCAAAGAATTGTATTCTCGTAACAAATTTACTGATATTTAAAATATAGAAGTATTTTACATTTCTAATATTGATAGTATTAATTCTTATTATCAATTATATATTCAGAATATGTTGACAAACAGCTGCAGCTACCGAATCATTTCAGATTATAATTAAAATTGTAATGTTTCGCTATGAGGTTGTAATATTGTATTATAACTTATTTATTTAATATTAGCCAGTGTTGATTATGCTGATACGATAACCAATCTTTCTATTATTTATAGCCGCCATCTTACGTAATATATATATAGTATATACCTAACTGTAAAATCATACAAAATAATATTTGTTTGGAAATATAGGATGCCACTTAGGTTGTAAGATTGTACATTTTTGAGAGTATGGTGTCATGTGTTTTTTTTTTCACTATAAATTATGTCAAGTAAATACAGTCATATAAAGATAAATACATAAGAAAAATTACTGTTATATGTATCAAGTATTGGGTACAATTAGGGTATGAAAAAAGTTGGACAGGGTACTGCGGAGACAGGTTGAGAACACTTATCGCTTCGTTTATCTCGGCGCAGGATAGAAGTGGTGTACAATAAATTTGCGTATAAGAGTAAAACATTGCATTCGGAAAAACGTTGCTGAGCTATGGTATTCAGTTTATTTTAGCGTTTAAATTGATATGTTTAAATGTACATGTACCCATGTTTAATTACATTTAAGTTAATATATTAATGTATTATCATAGTATAGGTAATATGTTGAAATGTATTATTTGACATATGTGGGACACATTATCAGAATAGTATACTATTCAAAAATGTTTTAAAAATATGATAATAATTATAAAAAAATCGTGTATGTATATTATACAATGACTATAGTAGTCATATAATGACTATTTGATCGGATGTTATCTTAAAAATATTTATGTAATTTGTAGTTTTCACTCTGGCAGCCTAACATGATTTTATTTGTTTATACCATATTTGTTGTAACTACTCATTACAATAAATAATACGACATTGATCATATAAATTTATTTATCAAGTAATATGTAGATTAATAAGATACATAAAAAACGATAATTTAAACACAAAACAGCACCCATTATCCCAATTCATTTTAGTGGTTTTATTTAATTCATTCATTCTTTTTTTCTAATCATAGTTGATTTTTTAAATTGCATAAATATATAAATTATAAATATTAAACCCAATGGAAGATTAATAATATTTTTTTCATTAGCTTTTTAACTGATTAATGTTAATTAGATTATTATAATTGCAGTATGTTCTTATTTTTTAAACTGGCTTATTTCATCTAGATTAGGGAAATAATAATCAATTTTTGATCGATTTTTTTTTTTTGTATTAATGTGTTAAGGTCTGTAGACTAGGTAATTAAATTTATATAACTAAGACATTTATTATGACACCTTAAATATAAACTTAGAAGTCACAATATTAAGTAGTAAAGTACACTAAATGTACATTATACCTTCTGGCGCCTAGACATGACAGTTCCGGACATGATTGTTGCGTTTAGACGCTTTGCTTTTTCACCATCTGACATCTTTAGTTAAAAATTTTAATTTCTGTAAAATATTTTGAATTGTGAGTTAGATATCAGGTATTATAATAAATAACAAAGTACTTCCTTGAAAAAAATATAGATCAAAAAGAAGTACCCAAAAATATATAGTAAATAAGATTCCTATCTATATATATATTAGTATCTTGCCCGATTTATGTTTTTTTTTAAATTGCACGTCTTTTTCATTGATTCAAAACGTTATGCGCATTAAAATAAGTAGACACTATTGGTAATATTAAATAGTTTTTAATTATATAACTGAAAATATATTCTTAATACATTTATTGTATTCCCATTTTATAATACATCAATTTCATACTTATTAGCTCGTAAATATGTTGATGAATTGATATTAATAATTGTTATAGTACATATTTCATTCTTTGGACAAACAAGAATGATTTAATATTGACAATGAGTAAGAAATGTTTTCTGTTTGGCCTGATAAATAATTATTGTTTTATGATAATTGATAAATTTATGAAGTATGTGATGTGGTCTATTGAGTTGTGTTGTTCTAAGAAATGTATTGGATGATATTTTAGTTCGTAGTTGTAGTAAAATGTACATATTATATTATTATAATATACAGACGGTAAAATAAAAGATTAATATTTTTTTACCACTACATTAATCAAATAATTTGTTTTCGTTCCATAAGCTCTGACTAACTGTATTATTTGTATATTTACTTTCATTTCTTCTATAGTAGAAATGCACACATTAATGTTTATAATATAATATATGTATCACATATTTTTTTCTCGTTTTCCATAATGAATAGGAATCATATAAAACTATAAAACATCTCGTTTTATATATTATCATGTGTTTTCTCTAAAGTAAAATTCAAAACGATTTCTGTTTAATACGCTTTTGAAAAAGTGGCAGAAATATTATTGAATTATATTGTCGCTTCTCCGAGTTAAAACTCGAAAGTCGACGATTTGGACAGTGTTATTTAATCACAATAAATTTTCTATAATCGTTGTACATAAAATATTTAAATGTCATTAACAAACGTATTTAACTTTCGTGTTTATACGTTGTTATTCTAAATATATAATATTAATATATTTATTTAAGTTGTAGGTATTTTTTTAATAAACGTGAGCTAAAACTAATACGGCAAACAAATGATTTTATAAACATTAGATGGAACATGGTTCCGTCGTGTCTGATTCCTGAATTTTCTCGGTCATTGGGCATGACATTGTGTTAACGGGGCCCGTGTTTTATCGGTTTTCAATGCTGTAATTCTGTCATTGAACCGAAAAATAATCTTACAAATACAACATTACACAATATGAATGAACAGATTATTACTGTAAGATAGATTTGTTAGAATTTGTAACAAACGTATAATAAATAATTAACTAACTAAGGATCCCTGTAATATTTTTGAAACAAATACTAAAATTATCGCCGTTTTCAGCATAATAATTTAAAAATTAGACCAACATTAATTGTTTGGTTTGTCAATCTGAATCATCAATGACATGTGTTTATTTCCGATATTATCATTACTCATAATATGCTTTACCACACTCGTCGAAATTTATTAGACGACCGATTGAGCTGTATTACTAATCTATCGAGAATCGGAAACGTTTAAAAGCTAACCTTACCTATCATTGAACAAATACAAAATACTAAAATTTTCGTTCAGAAACACTGGATTCTACCTCGTCTTACGAATATTATGCTTTGAAATACATTTTAGTACTACAGTACTAATACAGTAATAAGCCTTGATGTCGATGTCTTAAAGAAATCGGATAGTCATTTCCGCACATACCGCGTTCAATTGTATATGGCCTATATTGTAATATTATGCAGGTATAAACCGTGTTATCGGCATAAATATTAATAACCCCAGGTATCACATTCATACATACTTGAGCTAAGTCAAATAATTACACGATTAAATTTATTAAATGTACACATTTCGTCGTGTATTTTATTCGTAGGTTAAAGTAACATTTTTCTGACTAAAGCATTTAAAAAACGTGCAGTTTTTTTAGTTAGCTTAATTAATTAATATGTTGAAACGCATATTTTATATTGAATACACATAAGTCACGAAGATCGGTCACGCAAATACAATATTGGTGTAAAATGTAAGATCTTAGTGTTATATTATCCTTATTATTCTATAACATATTTTTATCATGTTCATTAGGGCCCAGGAATGTTCAATACGGCTTGTGGTCCTAGCATATTTTAGTACAGCTCTCATGTCAATTTTAAAACTCAATCACTTTAATTAGTACACAAAAAAATCAATTTCTAAAGTTTTTATTTTTATTTTAGGTATTTTTCTCTTTGTAAATAATTAAAATGTTTTAATACAAATTATTTTATAATATGACCATTATTTGATTTTTTTTACTTATGTGTATACCGTGTGTTCATCAATTTAGGGAACATTGAATTTCTCGGCTGAATTAAATTGGAATAAATTGAATTTTTTTACAAGCTAGTAGCATATAAATACACATTTATAGATAAATTTCAAATTTTTTATTATTTTAGTATGCATATTATGCTCAATAAAAATATTTATTTTTTTTAAAGTAATTTTGATGTATCAACTATGGTTCTAAATTAAAAATTGACTGAATAAAAGCCATTTCCTTTTTAATAAATAAATACATTTTTACGATTCATTTAAGTGCATAAAATCATTAATAATTATTTATTATAGATTAATTTTTGAATGTTTTATGTATTTTTTTTTTTTTTTTTTTTATATTTACGTGTTATAAATAAGACCCATTCGATGACCAGCAAGATCACCAGATATTACTCCACTTGATTTTTTTTTCGTGGGGAATTTAAAAGTAATAGTTTACAAAGAACTACCAGTCATTCATGCAGATTTAATAAACAAAGTCGTGGTTACGTGTATTGTATAATAACATAACTGAAAGTCAATGTCAGCAACCAATAGAGGATGTCTACAACAATTTCAATTATACTTAGAAAATAACGGAGAAAACTGAGCAATTTATTTAATAAATTGTATAATTATAAAATAACTGTTATAAATAATATTTAATAAACAAATGTATGATATGTATACCCTTATTATGTAAATCTTATTTATAACACGTACTCGTGTATAAAAAAAAAAATTACGTAAAACCATCCAAAAATTAACCAATAATAAATTATTATAAATGATTTTATGCAATTAAATGAATTGTAAAAATGTATTTATTTATTAAAAAGGAGTGGCTTTTATTCAGTTAATTTTTAATTTAGAACCATAGTTGATACATCAAAATGACTTTAAAAAATAGCCTTATTCGGATACGGAGTTCAAAATAGGTGTTGCTATTAAAAAAAATAAATATTTTTATTGAGCATAATATGCATACTAAAATAATAAACAATTTGAAATTTATCTATAAATGTGTATTTATATGCTACTAGCTTGTAAAAAAAACGATTTATTCCAATTTAATCCAGCCGAGAAATTTAATGTTTCCTTAATTGTTGAACATACGCGGTATTATGAAAAATACAGCACAAAACAACTTAAATTCGTTTAATGTGACCTAGACAGCTAGATATTCCAAAAATTTGCACACCCTTGATTTATATTGTTTCAAACTGTTTACTCGATAATATCCTAATACAACTTTTTTATGTTTATGTTTCATTAAATTTAAATTAGCTTAATTTTTAATGAAATCTCTTTTTTTTTCAGGCGATTGGTTAAAAATTATCAACCCAAAAAAAAGGAAGAAGAAGAATATCAGTAAGTCACCGCCTTTAAAATAATACAGTGTGTTTTGAATCAATGTTTATCGTCTCAAACCTAAAACACTAATTTTATTTTACCATAGAATATTCCATATTAGATATTTTAATATTTTATATTATACCTACTATTGATATTAATGTAATTTGTTAATATTATCGTTTTTCGAAAAAACGGGATATTTTTATTTAATTAGACCATAATTTATTGTTATATACGCTATCGTATACACTCTATATTATTTAAAAAAATATGCCTCCTTTGCATTTACAACGTTTTAGAAATCAATGAATAGATGACTTTCTTCTTTTATGTGGCTCGTTGACATATCGGATCTCTTATGTTTTACTAATTTTAACGATAACAAACGTATCAGAAATTTAAAACATAAAATGCATGTTCTGAAAGTTGATAAAATAAAAAAGCATTTACGTTTTAATTATCAAGTAAATATTTATTTTTTAATATTATATCTAAATTATTATTGTAGTCATAAATAAGTTGTTTAGTTATGTGTTTAACATTAACTTTCTAATAAAATATATGAAATTAAATTCGATTAAAAAAAAAAACCTTTTTGTAAACTTTTTTACGTTTAAATAGCAAATTTAAAGTAATTTTTAAATTCTCGTTAAAAATCAATGAACCTAACGATATTGTTTTTTTAAAAATGAATATTTAGTTAATAATCACAAAAGAATAATTGCGTATTTTTTATTCGTACTTGTGTTGTTACATTATTATTTCTAATCTTATTATTAGGTACTTAAATTTAGTAGTATGCAGTTTGTATTTTCTTGCAAGTATTTTCATATATAATTAATGAAAATATCGTGAATCAGATAGTATACATCATCGTAGATAGTTGTGATGCATTTATTGCTATTGACCCTATTGTGTATATAGGGGAAATCATCCTCTGGTAATAGATATAGATAGTATCATGATGTAGAGGAGGGAATACAATTTTGTATTTATTTTGTTAAATTAATAGGTCAACATTCCAGTTTCTTTTACATTTTCGAAGAAGCCTCATTAAAGGTTTGAAGATACGGTTTTTATTTAATTAATTATTTATTTTTAAATTAAAGGGTTAGTATTTATTGTAAGTTTTGTATGAAAAAGTTTATAATGCAGTTTTTATTTGTAAGTCGTGTAGGACTTAGTCGTTTAATACCATTAGGAACCACTAATGATAATATTATATTTTGAAATGTCTGAATGGAACGAATTAGAGTTTAACTGACCACAGATTTGAATATCATATGACTAATTAGTAAACTAATGAATAATGATGGTTTTTACAAAAAATGTTTAATTTTACTTTAAGTTTAGACGTTAAAGTAATTTAGTAAACCGGTGCCGCCGCTTTACTATATACATTACAGTATTACACTGTTATTTATCACCTATATTTACCGAACCTAGACGTCTTTCTGATATCATTATATCGTTTATTATTATAGTTATTACCTAGATGTTATTGGCAAATGTAGATGTTACCCAAAACTACGCAACGGTTCTAGAAATCATCGAAGCGAGTAAAATCGCGAAGTTAAGCATCTATATCGAATCTTAATATTATTTTCCATTAATAATGTAGAAACTGAAGGATATCGTATAATACATTTTCGGATTCTTTGATATCCTTTTAAAGTCTCAAATTATGTATCAATACAGCAAACTTGGTATTTATACGTTTTACGATTTAAATTAGTTCATATTTATATATTGTCCGACTTGTTGAGTCGTTAAACTACACCCTAACATCACCACTTTTATCCGGATCTCCCCAGTCTTTGTTGAACTAATAAATAACTATATATACAATGTATATTATACATACACTCTACAATAAACTACAACAAGTTGGAAAAGGTGGAACTTAATAATATTCATTTTTTTTCTGTTGTTGAGATAAAACTTAAATTAAACCCTGAAATTTAAGATTTTTACTTTTATTTTCAAACAAAATTATTTTTAGATTATTTTTGTCATTTATAATTATTTAAAGTGTTTTTTAATAAATACAAATTACGATAAATTTGCATGGATATTTCTTAATAGTTTTAATTTTTTATTTTTAAAAGTTAGTAGAAAAGTAAGTTATAAATAACCGTCGAGGAAAAAATAAGAAATTAGTTTCCCAATGCGGTGTGTCGTGTAAAACTCTTGAATTAATGATTAACAACAAACGTAATATTAACAGAGATTTATGGAAAACAATTTTTCATTTTATGCATTAAAAATTATTTTAGCATGTTTTTTAAATATTTAGAAATTTGAATGAGGAAAATTTGCACTTTTCGTAGATTTTTTTGTGCATCATATATATTTGCAACAATGTTGGGTAAAATTTTATCTAGATGATTATTCAAATAAAATACTATTCGAATGATATTTTTTACAATTATTCGAATAATTTTCAACTATGATTATTCGACTAAATTTCAAAGACAAATAATTTTTGGTTATTTTATTTGATTTAATATAGTTTATAATTAAATCATTTTTTTAGATGTAGCTATTGTCGTATATAATACATCATACTGTAACAATACTATAAGTATGTTACATGACACCTATATATTAAATATAAAATCTATATTACAGTCAATTGCTGATCAATATAATAATATTAACACACGCACATAATTGGAAATAACTTTCTTCTATTGATAGATATTTGTTAATTTAAAGTATTTTTACATTTTTCTGATAATAAAATAATTCACAAATTTGTAACTTAAAATACAATGCCAACTATTTTTTTATAATATGTGCTTGTTTTTAATTACTAACCTTATGCTTACCAATAGACGAAAATTATTTGAATTTCTATTTTTGAAATTAGTTGAATAATTTTTTATTCAAATAATCATAATTGAAAATTATTTAAATAATGTTTTTAAATTATTCGAATAATTGTAAAAAAATCATTCGAATAAAATGTTATCTAAATAATCATCTAGATAAAATTTCAATCGAATAACGCCTAACTCTGATGTGCAATACTGATGTTCAATAATTTATCCTTTTTAAACTTGATCTTATTATTTATAATTTATTTTAGTTTTTTCTCTATTATCACCTTTTCTGGCAGTAAAAATTCTTCGATCTTAAACTTTGGAGGTAGTTATTAAAAATTTAATTTATACATTGGGGATGATAAGTAAAAAAATGTTTAGTACTTATCAAAATAACCTGAAAAAAATAAATAACCATAGGTTAGGTACCTACTCAAAATTTTTACTTAATGTTTATAATATTATTTTCTAAGCATAAATTTGTAAATATTAATGTACCTATTATTTATTTATTTATATTACTAGAAGTAAACAATTTATAAAATGTTGAATTTTATAGCTAAGACATGTTAATTTAATACAAAATTGCCCATAGTAGTAATTCATACTGAAATCATATAAAAACAATTTTTATAGACATTTAAGATCAAATTTCGTTAAAATTAGATATTTAAAAAATAAATAACGATATTAATTATGTTGTTTTAATTTTATAACCTTTAAGAAATCTGCGGATTACTTTTAAGCTGTTGCCCATTATACCATGAACGTCTTCATAACTATTTTATAGTAAGGTTAAGTTAGATATTATTAAATGGTATAATTAATTCAAAAGTTTATTTTAATTTACTATTATATTATATAATCATTTAATACTAATAATGTAATAAATGCAATGTTCTTGTCAACAATTAAATCAACTTACGATAATATTCATAGTAAAAATTACAATATCAATAAAATATACTTAATGGTGTAGGCTGACACATCGTGTCCGCTTAGAATCATGTTTTCCGTATACAATGATACATTATTTAATTTAAAATTAAAACATTTATAGTGGTGACTCACTCCAATACCTAATAACAGAGCCGTGCCATTTGCTTTTTTATAATTTGTTTCGTATTTTTTTTTATTGTAAGTTGTCTATGTTTTATTAAATATTATAAATAGCGAATAAACATTGATATATCTTTAGTTAACTCAGTTAAGAATACTACTTAATTATGCTATTTAATTTGTTGTGATGGGTAATATGAAACTAATTTGTCGTGATATTGTTCAGACTTCATACCAATTTCATTCAAAACAAAATATTTTTGATTTTGTGGTTTTGTTTGTTGTTGAACATTTTTAACACAGCGTTATATACAGGTCATCATCATCTCAAACAAAATATAAATTAGTTTAAATAAAAAAAAAAAAACGTTAAAATACTAGTTTAATTTTGCTGTCGTCATTTTTTTCTGTGACTAGATCATAAAAATACGGTATTTAATTTGGCTATCGTTGCCGATAGCTATATAATTGGTAAAGTTGAATATACTCTTCTAAATGCCAACCACTAACATATGATTTCTCAATATAGACATATTTTTATATAGCATATGCGATGTTTCGACATTCCATATAATATCATAATTTATAGGTATCAGATCGTTTAAAGATTATAAAAATCTAATACTTAAGGACGTTCGAGTTTTAGTAACTATTGTTTCTGTTTTACAAACATAAAACATATCAACTTTAATTTCTGCCAAACTAATAATTTTTTTTGTTATTAACTTAAATATTAAAGAAAATTGACTTATTATCAAACTTATAATTTAGAACATTGTATGTTTTCTTTCGTTGGTTTTTTACGATATATTAATGTCTAAATAAGTTATGAGTATTAAATATTTATGTATAAAATTCTCATAAATGGTCATAACATAGAAATTTCACACTTGATGTCTCCGTCTTACAAACGTACAACATAACTAATTGTGCGATAAAAATCTATTTTGCTCTGTTATTTTAAAATTGAAAATGAATTATTATTATCAAACTCAAAAGTATGAATATTATTGAAGTCTAATATCTTCCAAGTTCAAGTCAAATTTGACAAATTTTCACTTGTACTTAATAGTAACAACTAACAAGTTTAAGACCAAAATCAGATTGCTAAATAAATAATAAATTTACTGTTGTTGTTGGCGACATGATACTATTGACTCAAATTACGGCTGTATTTTAAATTTTAATTTAATTTTTTCCTCTCAACATTTTTGTCGCACCTGCATTCCGCCAATACGATGAATCATGTTTTTAGTTTTTATTTCGAAGAATTCTAAAATTTCGTCATTATCTACGTGATATATGAATGTGTAGTCGGAGTACAATTTTGTTCCAACTAAATAAAATTTAGTAAACGAAATTAATAGTTTTGAATAATTTTAAGACATAATTATTAATTTATTATTACTTTTCGGATTACATTTATATATTTATTAATATATCAACAGTAGGTGTGTGTGTGTGTCTGTGTATTAAATATTATAAATTGGTTTATAATAAAAATGAACTCTAATGTCCATCACGTCTAATAATATAACATTATTGTATATGGAATTTATGGTCACACCTATTGACCTATTAGTTCTATTATAACAGTTCAAACTTGAAATATACAGCTATTGCCGTTACGCCAAGACAATATTTTAATTCATTATCATTGTAAGTGTAAATAATAAGCTTATATTTATATTCGAAATACAATACGATGTGTATTTTTTTTCGAGATGCTCGTGATGTCTCAACAGTTTTTATATTCTTAACTTCAAGTCCCTAAAATTTCAAATATTCGTTTTTTTTTTATAAAAACATGCCTATTATTATTTTATTTTGGTCAATACTATATTATAGTATTTTTATTATCGCGAACATGGCATTAGAAAAATGTCAATAATTTTGATTTTAAAGTAGTGTCAATAGAACCCCTTTACTCAAGTTGTCCTATCTTTATTTTTTTCAATCTTTTTAATTTATTAACTATGCAAATTAATTGTATTCAGATTACAAATATGGTTTTTCTAATAAAAAAAGTTTTGTTTCATCATGATGTGTAATTAATACTCGAAAAAAAATGTTAAATTGATAAAAAAAAATGTCTCATCCATGTTTTTATTTTCCCCGGATCTATCAAGTGGGATTCGTTTTGGAGTCTTAAAATATTTATAGTATTTGTAGTGGATTTGATAGTTTTGTATCTTTTTCCCGTTCAGAGTATTATTTGTTCGTGTGGGGGAATCTTTATTTTTTTTTCACGACCAAAGCTCGCGTGAGTCACGATGGCTATAACGATGACGTAACTACTTACGGGGATCGATACCGAGGGGGACTTTCTATATACTCTTCCTTGCCCGTGTTCCGTCAATTATAATTGTCCTATACCTACAACTATAATATATATATATATATATTTATTTATACTTATATCCTTCAGGGTCAAAGCGACCTTGTGTTATTAATAATATAATAATTCGACTGGTACGATAACGAGGGTTAGGTGCATTCCGATTATTGAAAACGAAAACGGATTAATATGTTATTTTATTCGTAATTCGGTCATCCGTTTGTCCTTGGTTGTCGTTTACGAATACATTTATACATAGCTGTATAATATAAAAAAATTTATCAATGAGTTGACGCGTCGTATTATATATTATTATTATTATTATTATTTATTATTTGTTATTTGTAGTATGAACCATTTTGTATTAAAATACCCAAATGGTTGGTAGCAAAAAAAAAAAAGAAGCGTTCAACCGCTTTTTGCCGAAAATCTTATAAGAACCTTTTTATTTTATATACTAATAGCGTATAGATACTTTATAATGCCTTAATATTGTCAAAACACAAAGGCGTGCACAAACAATTAACTTGAATTAATATAACTCCGACGGTGATATTTTTCTCAGATTAATATACAATATTAGGATTGATCTTATTAATTAAACTAATGTTTAAAAATAATTTTCTGTTTTTTGTTACACAATTTGTGTAAACTTTCGTATCGCTGTACGTTAATTGTTCTCACGTTATTTTGTATACGTCTCGAAAGTCTGGGAAAACGTTATATAATTGAATTTGTTAAAAATAAAACTTTGCGTTGTATCTAATTATTTTCTTTCAAATGCTTTCATTAGGTTTGTTATTATAAAATTTTATCTCTTATTATGAATATATATAAGCAAACAATTAAAAATATTTAAATTAGTTAGGTTAGAGATACTTATTATGTATATTATTATTTGTTTCCTTTTTTAGTCTCGTGAATAAGAGGATGCCACCCTGTAGTTAACGGACATTTCCTTTAATTTACTAATAGTTGTTTGAAAATAGTAAGCTTTGAAGCCCTAAAATTTATTCACATAACATTTAAAATATGTGGACCTTAAATTTTTGTTGAATAATACGAGTTTTCTCAATGCCCTTTATGACTTGAATACACATTTAAAACTACCACGAATTATTAAATAACAAATCTAAATTATTATAAAAGTTTTTACAAGAACTGTGCTTCATTTTAATAATTAATAAATTAAATATTGTGTCTTCTAATATTTAAAATTTGTTTTAAAATTTTCGTTAAATATTGTATCAAACAATAGTCTATCATTCTATAAACAAAATATATGTTTTATAAAAAAAGAAAAATAGGATAAATTTTCATGTTATTTTTAAATTTTTGCATAAAATGTTTTAAACAAAACTACTTATTTAAACACATTACAACCCTGGCTATCAATGTATTTATACTTAATGTATTTTTCGATCCTATAGTCATTACTCATTAGTCGTGTAAAATGTTTCTATATCAATGCAAATTAAACGTATCCGAACTTTCTAGACACCCGTGCAGTATACTATTATAATATTATGTAAATTTACCAATTGTTCATCAATTTTGAGCATATCTTTTTTTTTCTCAAAATTACTCTATAGAAAATTATAACAACGCCGCTCGAATACTTGAGTACAAACACACGTGACCTATATATTACGAAAAGCGCGCCTATAAACATAAATATGTATGTATATAATATATTATAAGGACATTTTCTTTTCACAAAATAGTAGTATTCATTACCTATTGTTATTATTTTATTGTTAATAATCTTTAGTAATCGATTGCTTTATTATTATTTTGATTATTTATTGTTATTCATCTTAAATAGTTTTTATTAAATTGTATATGTATGTTAGGTATAGCACGTGTAAAGCATTCAAGGCGATGTTGTGCGAAGTAAACGATTTGGCAGGTCAACACGAGGTGATCGCTGAAAATCTCCAATCTGACGTCATCAGGGAAATCAATTATTTAGTGAAGGACATCAAAGAAGAGAGAAAGAAAGTATGTCCATCTATTAAACTCTTTCTGTATTTAGATTAAAACAATGTTACAAATTGCTGATTTTCCGTATAAATACAGCCGCGTTTTCAGAGACATGATAAGAAATTTTTCATACGAGGGCTTATATTTTATCAACCCCTAAGTTTTTACTTAAAATAGAACATTAATAACAAAAATGTAAGTAGGTAATTATCCATATTTAAAATATATAAGATAATAAAACTTACATAATATATAACTATGTAGTATTTAATTGTTTTTGTCATTGTGCTACACAATTATTTTTCACCTTTTTAAGACGCTAAGTTTTGCAGTCGTAGACACTAGTAATATGGTATATATAATATTTCTAATAATTTGTAAATATTTGAAAATATAGCTTTAATGCTTCTCCAATCTATTTTCGATTTTTCATTTTTTTTTTTTTTTTGATGATTGTTAATCATGTAAATCAGTTACAACGTTTGTTTATTACTAAGTATCAAGATATAATTTAATTAGGTCCCAAAGTCATCAGAATATGACTTAAAAAATAAACATTAAAATCCTAAAATACTAATTAATTAATAAATAACATAAATCTCAAAACGTGATTAAGTAACTAATCATTGAATATACTTATTTAGCTCGAAAATAGCCCGTTAATTGTTTAGAAAAGAATCGATGTATTATGATACTTATAGTGCTGTAACACGGTACCTATTGTTTTTAGGGGTCAGTAATACAAAAATTAGCTCGATTTAATATTGTATCTACCTACTTCATTTCAAATTTTATTTATTTGTATATTCATAAAAATTTGATATTTTACTTTTTATTGTTTCCAACGTTGAATACTGATAATTAAACATTTCATGTTATCTACCAATAAACGAGGTGAATCGCATGACCCCTCGTGATCACGTGTCTTTCTGTTGTTACAATCTTCGTGATAACGTATAATCAATATATATTTTTATGTGTGTTTCAATTTTTGTTATAGTTACTCCAGGACAGCGCGAAATATGTGGCGATGATCAACAACCAGGTAGCTTCACTGGAAAGGTCACGGAAAAACTACGAAAAAGCGTTTAAAGAGGCGGAGAGAGCTTTGGACAACTTTCAGCGGGCTGACGCTGATCTCAACTTGTCCCGAGCCGAAGTGGAAAAACAACGGATGAATATGGCCATCAAAAACCAACACTGCGAAGAATCGAAAAACGAGTATGCCAACCAGCTACAAAAAACCAATGAGCTTCAGGTATGATGATAGATACTTTAAGAATGGATGGAGAAGGAGTTCAAATTCGATTTTTATATTTATAGACATCTTATATGTACAACTATTTTTATTTCAAAAAATCCTACATTATTTGGAAAATGTTATGAGCTTGCATTTCTAGTATGATTTGTTTATTTTCTTATATTTTCTTCATTTTGTTATGTCTATCGATATAAATCTCAATCAACTTTGGTTTTATTGAATGAAAATCTATAATAGGTATTTACATTTTTAATTGTATATTTAACCTAAAGCAGAATAAAATTTGCTTTTTTACATCTCTTATCTACATATTTCCAAAAAGAGAATTGGTAATTTTCGAGATGGGTGATATATGATTGCGAACGAAACTTTTCCCGTAACATGATTGCGAACGTTTTAAGTTACCTTTAATCGTGTGGTGTTGCCAGGTTAAATGTTAGTCAATTACAAATTTTTAAATAATTAAATAGTAGGTATAAGGATTTTCTGCTATTACGCTATCAAAACAATTTAAATAAACCTGTGGTCAAAAAATATAAATCTAAAATTGAATCAAAATTAATAAATTATAATGATCATAATTTATAAAATCCACAAAGATCTAATTTTATATTTACAAAAAACTGCAAACTCCTAATTAAGAAAAAATTTAAAAAAAAAAAAGAAAAAAATGTAGAAAAACATTTTAAAAACTATTATTTTTTTTAATATTTAATACATTATGTAACAGTATTATTGATATTAATACTCTGAAATTATTTTAACTATTCAACTTTTAACACTTCATATTATTTCATATAATTTTATTTTAGTTTGTAACGTAGCTATAATGTAACATTGTATTATTAATATCAAATAGTTTTTATTTAAAAAAAAAAAAATTAATTGAATTCCCAAACAAAATTAAACATATTCAGAAATTATAAAATTGGCAACGTAGCCTATAAAAACGTTCGCAATCGTGTTGCACCCTTCGAGATTAATAGCGTTCCTGCTGTTTTAAGGATCGCCCTGTATACAACTTCGTGATTTCGGTGTACTATATTTATACTCGTCCAATAATAATAACTTGACACGTTCAACGCCTGAACGGAGCCACTGCGAAACCCAAGCACGATGTTAAGTCGCATGTGTGATTTATAATATGTATTTCGTTTGTTGTTTACTGAATCACTGTGTGTTCATTCAGAGCCAACACTATAAAGCGCTGATGCCGGAGGTGTTTAGGCAGCTGCAGGAACTCGACGAGAAACGCATTCGAAACGTCAGACATTTCATGGCCCATTCGGCGGACGTAGAACGCAACGTTTTCCCAATCATAAATAAGTGTCTGGACGGCATCATAAACGCTGCCAATCAAGTAAACGAAAAACAAGTGAGTGGAAGTCGATAAATCTGCAACATGATAATATATTGTATATTTGTACCGTGTATACAGAGTGATTCACCAAGCATGCACGCCCCAATAAGTATACTCTTTAATTAACGAATGTAATAATACGCTGTATAATATCTCTGTATTTGTAATCGTAAAATTTTACATAAATAACGTGATTTTAATTTCTCAGCTGCACTCAAAATCAATTCTAGGTAACCCAACCACACGCTCAACCGAAATTCTTGTACAGGCTTCTCTATGAGAGCTTCCTTCTTCATCACCCTATCACTATACCAATCCTTCCTCTAATTTACTTATTATACCTATAGTATAAATTGTAAATATTCATTAAAAATTGTTTAAAATAAAAATAAAAAAAATGACGCGATACAAATGAAATAAATTTTTTTCACTAATAAAATTTAAACGATGATGGTTTCTAAACAATTCTCTTCTGCCGCACCCGTAAATAAAGAGTTTCATAATAAGTCTTCTCTCAATCGCAGTTTTTGGTCAAATTATTTTTGTTGTTTTAGTCAATTTTCTGTGTTAACTTCTGGCACCATTCATATTAAGTAACCAATTTCCCTCTGAGACCAAAAAATAAGAATTCTTTTTAAAAATCTGTAAAAATATTTTTAAAAGAAACATGTAGACCGAAACAAAAAGTTACAGTGGTTAATTTGGTTTGTTCCGCGTGATAAACCTGTGAGTAGCCGCGTTTTATCATAAATTTATTTTTAAAATTCATTTAACTTTCAGGACACGATTTTGGTGATAGAACGGTACAAATCTGGTTTCGAACCACCCGGAGATTTCCCTTTCGACGATTTGAGCCGTGGTGGTGAGTCCACGCCGCTCGTATTGCCGGGTAGCGGCAACACTTACGTATCATCGGGCGTTGGCGCCCACAGGTCCGAATCAATGACCGTCAAGGGCACCATGTCGGCCGGCAAGCTGAAAAAGCGTGTGGGTCTGTTTGCCATATTTAGCTCCAACAAGGTATATATTATACATCGAAATTATTATAGAATTTATGATGACAATAATGAAAGAAAAATTAATATATATATATATTAATGTACCTATCATTTGACTATAACGTTTTAGTCATTTTAACGGTTTTATTTTTTATTTTTTTTCCGATTTATGTTTCGTTGCGAAACATAAAATATGCTCTTCTTGAAAAATTCTCAATATCACCCCAATTCTTCTTTCTGTAAGTACATCATACCTGTGGGAAAAAAAATTTTATTGTCTTAATATTTATATCAAACCTCAACGTTTTCTAACGACTTAGAAATACTTACCTGACCACAATAATATTTTAACCTTAATAATATTAATAAATATGTTTGTAAATATAATTCAAACGAAAACCGTTATGTTGTTTAATTTTGGCTTGCTGAAACGTATACGGTTATTCGTGTACGATTCATTCATAAAATACAAACATTGAACGGGTCAGTATTTCTGGAACACAAATAATGACACTGAGCTTAGTGAACGACGCGCCTTTTTTGTTTTTCACCGCATTCATGTTTTTGGCCTAATAGCGATCGCAATTGTTAATATATTTTTATTCAAACGCTACAACTCCTAGTTATAGCCTTATAATATACACAGTTTTAACCATCAATTACAAATGTCCTGTTTTTGTTCTGTTTACATTAAACTAACATGATTTCCAAATTTTCAACACGAATCATTACAAGGTCGTTAACTCACAGTTATTAAACAAATCGTCAATGACTAACTTTTATTAACGAAGAAGTTTATTTCTGGAATTATTATAATTTTAAAATAGTCAACTCAATCAGAATGTTAGGGTTTATTGTACATAATGTTGGTATATAATATTTTGAAATGTATATATTAATTTTATTATACTCTATTATTTACTAACTGCATGGCTAATCACGCTCGCTTTATGTTTTTCATGCACTTGGAAGCTAATGGACGTATGCAGTTCTGTAAAGGTATTAATTTTTTTTTTTCTAATGTGTGATTAAAAAATATTATGTTGAACTGTTCACATCAAAATAATCATAAAGGGATGATTATTATAAACTTAATAAAATATAACAAATTAAAAAAAATCACTTCATATTTTTATAACAAGGCTAATGGGATTAAGATAACTTAGTTATGATTATAAATAGATTCTAATGATAATGTATAATTTTGATAACATTTATTTAAACATCTTAAACATAAGTTTTAATATTTAATATTACTAACAAAAACAAAAAGCTAATTTTAACTAATAATAATATCAAACTAATAGGTTTAAGCTATCACTCAAAAATATTAATATGTGTATGTACCTATATATAATTAAAAACTTGTATGACTATTGAGTACTGATAATTTTAAATAACTCATGTGTTATACAATTATTTTGCTTGTGGAATAAAAGAAAAGCTCGAATAAAATAATTAATTATTTATTTTGTTTGTGTTAATCATTTCTTTGGTTGTTTTTATAACAGTTTTTATAATAGCATGATACATTATTTTTAAATAATTTAGTAAACTATTTGATCATTTATTCATTTAAGTTATTAACTTATTATAGAATAATCTATCATCATCGGGTGAAAAGGATGACTATAGTGAATTACCACCAAATCAGCGTCGAAAAAAGATTCTTCAAAAACTAGATGAAATGCAAGCAAAATTACATCAAGAAATAGCAGCCAAGTATATATTTTTTACAGATGAATTTGTAAATTTTCAATTATATTTTTATATGTGATGTGTGTTTTATATTTTTAGAGACGGTTTAATGAAAATGAAAGGAGTATACGAATCTAATCCGGCCCTTGGTGACCCAATGTCCACAGAAGGTCAACTGAACGAATGTTCACAGCGTATCGATAAACTCAACTCTGATATTGCCAAGTACCAGGGACTTTTACAAGAAGTTGAATGTAATGTTAGTCCCGCAGGTACACGCAAACATGAGTTGACAGAACATAATGGTATCGGCAATGGTAGCACTAACAACCTATCCAATCACAAGTAATTTAATTATTTTACGTGAATTAAAAATTTATATTATGTATCGTGTCTTATAGTAATAGGTTAAATACGACTATACCGGATGGTCGAGCTCCTCTTGGAGAAGATGAATCTCTGAGCCGTTCAGCATCTGATTCCAGTGTTTCTATACCTGCTGTTGGGTTAAACAAGTGAGTTTTGAATAAGTATATTGGTTCACTTATAAATTATAATATAATATTAACAATGCTATTACAGTCGATATTCTGGCGAGACTGTAAGTCTGGGCGCTTCACGTAATTCATTGGCAAATGATGAAGATCCACCACCTTATTATGATATTCACGATTTGCCACCCCTAGGAACTTGTACTGCTCTCTATGCATTTGAAGGTAAATGCATCTCCTCAATTACATATTCTTGTTATAATTAATGTTATATCACAATTTTTACACTAATATTGAACGTTTCAGCTACAAGCGAAGGATCAATACCAATGTTTGATGGAGAGCAACTATTAATCATTGAACAAGATCAAGGAGATGGATGGACGCGTGTTAGAAGACAACCTCCCAATGTTGAGGAAGGTTTTGTACCTACGTCATACATCTCAATACATTCTAGCTGAACAGAGGCATTTGTTTTAAATGTTTACGACACCCTATGACATTAAAATTAATTGTGTATATATTAAACTAAAACACCCTATCCATAAATAATTTTAGACTTAATTTTTTTTTTATAAGGTTGTGAAAAGTGCCAATTTTTTAATGAAAATGATATTTAATCGGTTCGAGCTCAAGTTGTCATGTAGGATTTTTTTTTTTTAAGTTAGGAGTGTTTTTTTATTATTATCATTACTATTATTATTGCTTTCAGATAATCAAATCTCATTAACCAATGTGCAATTGAAATGAATTAGTAGCAAATTATTCATCTTGCTTGACTGTTTATTTTTCTACTTGCGCCACTGTGTCTTATTATTGTTTCCCATCTTAATCTGTTGAAAGCCAAAACGAGAAAGTAATAAGTTTTCAACTTATAAAGAGTTTCCGTCCACCTTTATTTTGTTTTATTAATCATAAGTTCTTTAGTTCCAAATATTGTTTTTTCTTTTTTTTAGCACTGTTTATTTATTGTTTTTTTTACTCAATTTTCTGCCTTTCGACCTGAATATTCAAATAACCTAAGTAACAATTTTGTCAATTAATTATCCACTTGTATATTTTTTTTAAAACAAATTTCTAATATTTTAACTTGAAAAGTAGGTTGTGTTTGTTCAAATTTATTATAAATACCAGACGAGTGTTATTTATATATATACTTATATATATATATGTAATGGTTAAAAATGAATTATGTATATTTTTTTTAAATATAAGTTATACTAAAAATAATTATAAAACCATTAAATTATTATTCAATGAAATAAAGTAAAATAGTAATATTTACGAAACATAAGCGAACAAAATTAACAAACAGACAACACTTTTACGAGTAGTTGTCATTTTATTATTATTATTATTATTATTATTATTATTTATATTATCCTAATACGCATAACCAGCATTTTTCATTTAATCCTAACTCTATGCTTATAGTGTATTGTGTATTAGTATCATCTGAATTGTACAATATATAGATATATATATATATTATTAAAACGCCTTAAAAACATATCACTATTTATTGTTTCAATACATTGATTATTAAACTTTACACTACTAACCATATGTAAAAAAAAAAAAAAAAATAACTGCTAAGATTATTATTTGTTATTTATTAAACTGTTTAAAAATTAAAATGGATACATTTCCTTATTTTTTTTAAAAAGTTTTTAGTCAATTTGAGACAATCTTAGAATCTTTTGTGATCTCTAGAAAACTTGACACTATTGAAATATAAAAAATATATTAAAAGTTGTGTTTTCATATGGATATTAACTGTGAAAATTAGTATATGTCAAATAATTGAGGCAGTCAGCTAATGTAGACTGCCAGAAAGCCTTTAATCTTTTTCTTTACTTATCTTCAACTTTATTATTTGATTTACAGTTGATTAAATATTATAATAAAATATGTTAACAATGCAATCGTATAGTTATTTCATAAATTAGTGTTGATTTTGTTTTTTACAAAACATTGTTGATATTGCTTTTATTTTGAATAACATTACAAATATTATATTATTATGACTCAGCTACATGCAATTTAATATAAAATAACAGTTATCTATGCTCATTTAACTAAATCATTAGTTAAAATTTGGCAATATTTGTTGTCTTATTAAAAAAAAAAATTATATTTTATTTAATGCTGCTGACAAAGTCTGCAAAAATGTAATGATAAAATGTTTAAAAAATGAAATAAATAAAAAGAATACACAAAGTACATAATATATTATAATCTGTCCTAGCTGAATTCATTATAATTACTGTCTAAGACCCAATTCCATGCGGAGGTGGATTTCCCATTAGACACTGTAGGCAGCAAATTTTGTAGTGCTTTATTAAAAAGCATCAAACATAAAAAAAAAAAATTGAAAAATTAATTATCTACTTTAATTTACGAAAAATAATTAATAATATGCGTATTTATTTTATATTTAAAATTTTTCTGTATCATATATAGTATATGGTTGTGGTAATTTGTTCAGTTGTTCACCTATTATAGGGGCGGCAAAGTTTTGGTGCCTATAGGCTATAGTCGCAAAAAGATAAATCTGCCTCTGATTCCATGTATGTAATCAAAACTATAATAAAGATGTCATTAAAGCTGTTATGATAATACTATATATTTGTGCTATGATGACCATGTAAGCTTTTTTTGTTTTATTATTTTAACAATTTTGAATAAATATTAATTGATATTGTTGAATCATTTTTAAATCATAGAAAATAATATGTTATCAACAGTTGACCGTGGACGATGAAAATACAATAAAATTTCATTTAAAATTCAAAAATGTATTCAAGCAGTTTGCTATTTGAAGATTCTAACTTTTGGAGTTTCAATGTTTTCAAAATTTGTATTTCTTACTCTTTTAGAGGTTGAAATGCCAATAACTAAATAGTACCTATAAAAATGTGTAGCATTTATTATATTTAAACATGTATTACCTAATGTTATGTAATTAATAATCAATCAAATCAAATATTTATTGAAAAAAAATTCAGAAACTTACAAGTTACAGGCATGAAAGGTATTTAAAATTTTTCATTTTATTCATCTATTAATAATTGTCTAAGAGGCAAGAGCATAATCGGGAAGATACTGTTAATTTAACTACATTTTTTCCCCAGCGTTAAATATTTCATTTTTGCCCGTCCGTGCCTATTCACTGTGCTATAAAATATCAATGATCGACTCCAAATTAACTACCTTTCCCTAATTTCGTTTTCATGTATATCAACATGGTAGAGATCAAAAAAATTGCAATGGAAAAGTCATAACCTCGCATTCAATGTTCGTAATTTATGGAGGACGAAGTAATTTTTATAAAATATTTAAGCACGTCTCATTTAAATGCTCAGGTACACACTTTTTTACCCTTTGGATTTCTTTTTTTAAATTTTTTTCTCAATTCAAGTACGAAGCACTGCTCCCATCGGGTGTGATAAATAATATAATATTATTAAAATTATTAAAATCGTTTGTAACGATTGAGTGAGAAAAAAAAGTACTAAAAGACTGATCAGCGAAGAAGTTAAAATTGAAAGTCGCCTTGTAAAAAAAGAATAAAATTTCTTCCGACCCTGCCAGGATTCGAACCTGGAATCTTCTGATCCGTAGTCAGACGCGTTATCCGTTGCGCCACAGGGCCTCGATGTGAGGACGTGGCAAAACTTGAACATATAAACGCGTTTACGGTAACTTTGGTTCATGTTATCATATTGAAAAATAAGCGTTGTGATAACAATAACTGCTGTCCATTTAAGTATTTACCCGCGTGTATTCAAACCTTTAATAATTAAATTGGTTTTTCTTAAAAATCACGCGAATGACATGGTAATATGGTATTCTTGTTATTTGACGATATATAATTGATATTGGGCGTCAAATAATTTCCAAGCTCCTAAAAATTATTTCACGTTCAACAAATACCTACTAATTGTAATTTGTAAGTATTAATTATTTTATAGCTTGTAGTATTTAATTAATTTGTTACTAACTTTTAAATAATTTAATATTTATTTACTGAATACCTAGTATTTTGATCTATTTTCAGTGTAATTTTATTTGAGTGTGGAATGATTATAATTAATACCTAATAATATTTCATGTGCTTTGATTATTCAGTATTATCTAAAGTAGGCACTTATAACTGTTACTGTACTGTACCTCCTGCTCCTCCATCGGAATGTTCTTGGCGTGTAAATTATAAATCTCTTATATTTTTATTTCAAATTTCGCCAAGTTAAAATATATTTAGTTATTTAGAGGTAGGTAGGTAGGTACCTAGTCACAATGAGCTATGAAGTATAGGTACCTGTAGACGTACTGAGGATGGGAAAATTATTTTAATTATTTTAACCAAGAAAATAGTTTCGTCCTAAATATTTTTTAGCTGTATTGAAAGTTGTATTCAATACTACTACTTATACTCCTAAAACTTACCAGAATAATATAGATTTAATAAATAATAAGATATTAATATGTTAAATAAATACCTATAATAATATGATAAATTAATATAGAAAGTAGTCAATTATTAATGTTATACGATAATAAGTTAGTTATCTATAAATAAACAATAATTTCCAATAAATATATCAAACTATATATCGTTACCTTTGTAGTAGGTAGCTTAATGTAGAGGTAGGTGATAATTATACATATACAATATTATGCTGGGTAATTATATTAATGGTAAACACTAATTATCTTGAAATTACTATTTTTATCCATTTTTTTACATAATAAAAATAAGATTTTTTTAGCTTAAAAATCGAATTAGGAACGAATTGTAACAGAATATGATACATAGTACAGTGATATCTCGAAAAATATTCATAATTAGGTTACCCATTCACCTAAACCACTGGTTCCCAAACGAGGGGCACTCCCCTCTTGGGGATCGTGCACACATTACTGGGAAGGGGTAAGCAATTACTATGAAATATAATTTTTATTTTAAAACTTTGAGAAAATAAAATTAATTGACTGGTACCGTTATCGGTTATCAATAACAGATAACCGAAAAATTATCATCAACAAAAAAATAGTCATTCCGATATTCCGAATATTGAATAGTTTATTTGTGAAGTACACGAAAAAAGGTGATCGATTTTTTTTAATTTATAGGAGGGGGTGCGAGGTGTTTGAAAGTCTACAAAGGAGAGTAGAATAGAAGAGGTTGGGAATCAATGACCTAAACTTTGAATACTATTATTATTTATTATTTATAAGTTATTACCAATTCACTATATGATTAATCAAAGTTCGATTTTTTTAAATTAAAATTTCCTGAAAAATATTTAACTTCAAAGAATATAATACTTAAAATTTATGTTATTGGTAAAAAGAACAAGCGTTTGATAGTTTATACCTGTAGAATATTATGATGTTAAAAAATATACCTTTTATTTTCATTAGGTAATGTCGTCTGTTGTGGTGAATAAAATTCAAATATTTAAAAATATTTTTAAAAGCGTATAAATACTTGTTGAGACAATGAGCGTTTTCCTTCCAAATGTCATAAACTCATAATAATCACCCTGTACAGTATGTATACGTATGCAGTGTTGTTGCATACACGGGTGTTAGCGACATGACGTATTATATATTCGTTTCGTTTGAGAACGGTCCGCCGGAGCTCGCTCTCGGGTTGCATTCCCTGCCGCAGAGTGATGTGGTGGGACGGAGTGAGAACCGACTACGGAGAAAGACCTCAACACCCCGCCCACTGAGCGGTGTAACTCGGTAGTAGTGGTAATAACCACCGCCGGATTTTCAAGCCGTCTTGTACTCGCTTAAGTCGTACTGCACAGCTGCTGCGCCACCGTACGTATTATTATTAAACAACGACGTTAATAACAACGTAGGTATCCAGAGCCGGATGAGAAGGAGGAGGAGGTGGTGAAGAAGAAGAAGAAGAAAAAGTTGACTCCGTATATTATACATACCATTACGAAACTCGTTATCTCCTACCGTCCGAACGTCATGGGTACAAAAACATAAAAAATCCAACGATCACCACTAACAGTAGCTACACGACCGGCCGTGTTCGTAAAAATAGTACTTGTATAATATTTTTATACAATAAAATATCTATACTCGAGTTCACCACAACATTTGGTCACTACAGAACTTGTATCTTTTTTATAGGGGGGGGGGAGTTAAAATCATAACTCCCGGCTCTTATCGATGCAGGCCTTCGAAAAGTTATCAATAGATTCGCAAACGTTGAAAGGTACGTTTTACTTAAAACGTCTTTCCTTGTGTAATATTGTAATAATAAGAGGTAGGTATACAAAAACAATTAGTGTGCTAAGCCGTTTTCGATGGTATCGGTTTTAAAATTTCCATAAATAATTTAAACTAATCAACTTATACTTATTCGTCATTAACTACGTAATATCTATAAGCCACTTATTTTTAATTGTCTGAGACATTTACGTCAGCTTAGCAGCACTATCCTGCAGGCGGGTGCATTTTGTCATTTTGAGTGTCTTTACATTGCCATAGTGTCATGGTATAAAAACGCAGCGTAAATGGTTTTTATTTTAAATAATTTATTAATAACTCACCTCTTAGTGTTATAAGATTTTTTCTTACTGTTTAAACCTTTAAACCCTAGGGCGTCGATGTTTGATTCGGTTGACTGCCGTATGTGAAGTGAGAAGCTATTACAGACTACATGGTACATGCAGACTTTATGAAGAAATGATTTTTAAAATCAATATATATATATACATTTATTATTTTGAAATTTTATAATATTATATTATAAAAATATTGAAAATGAAAATAATATGTACAATTTTTCTTATCTAAATACTCATATCCGGCTGCTAAGTCTGAATGGTCTGATATTGTTACATTTTTGATATTATAACTCTATGTGCATGTATTACTCAATGCTTATAATTGCTGTGAGTTCAGGGTAACATTAAATTTTTATCCGTCCAAAACGTTACCGGAGGTACGCACTACATGGAAGCAATTTACTTTTGTATCTAGACTATACGAGTATATGAGATATTAAGTAGTATTTTGCTTAATTTAATTCTACCGTCTGTTAGAACCTATAGAATAAATATCCAATATACATAATGTATCATCATTCATCATTTAAACGCTCTTTATACTTAACAGATTTATTATTGCAATTTATATTAACCTCTTTAACACAAATAATACCATTTTGATATAATTTTAATCATTTTTTAATTGAGAAAAAGAGAGTTTGTCTCTTTGACTAATATATTTATTAAATATGTACTTAAATATCAACTATATATATTTAACTATATCTTTCAAATTTCTTCGAATTAATGTATTTTGCATTGTGTATGTTCTTACCTCTCTTTCAGTTTTATTATAGAAGAAACATTCAATCATTATAATTTCTTAATATTTAATAATATTGTTTTTAAACAGAGAGTATAGGTACTAATTTTGCAAATGGATCTTATTATATGGTTAATTTTTTTGCAAAATTCTGAAATAATATCCCTGGTTTGGAGTCTTACATATGATATTATTTACTAATATTACATTATATAATATTGTCTTATACTCTGAACTTCTGATACTTTTGAAATAACTAACTACTTATGACGTCATATGTAGGTGGGTACTGATACTATATTATATCGGGTTAAATATTTTACACCTTAGATACAAATATGCAATCTCAAATTATATTATAGATTCATTATAATATGTTAATACAGCTATTTTCGATATTTTATTTTCAGATAATATTAACTGTAAGGTACAAATATTTATCTTTGTATATTCTATGCTGCAATGGATCGGCGTCGGATTGGTTCTTGTTTTTCTATTGCGGTGAAAATTATTTATACATAACTTGTTTTAGTGCGCCCAGCGGATGTTTTGTTTTTTTTTACCAAACCACCATATCGATACGATTATCACTTTACATCTCTTTGCTTTTATTTTAAATTCTAAGCGGAGCGATGAATACATTGATTTTGTACTTTTTTCTATAATAGTCGATAAAATACTTCAATTTTCAACTTTAAAAGTGGTTTTGAAAAAAAATCAGATTTAGTTTGTACTTTGTAGAGATCAAAATTAAAAATTTCCAGTTGTTTTTGGATAACCGAGAAGAATAAATAAAAAATAAAGAAAAAACGGAAGTTTTATGTTAAACCCGATTTTGACTTATATATATATTTATATTATATTATTATTTAATACGTGCAATGAAATGTTTGATTTATTTTAAAATAATATCTCTTTATATTATGTATTTATTTTTGCTGCTTTTACGTTATTTAGGGAAAAATAAGATATAATTTCGAGTTATGTACCAATATTTTCATTTTTATTTTTAATTATTACATTATCCAAGAAAAAATTATATCAATTTATTATAATACTAGAATAAAAATGAATGGCTTTAATAGCTACATTAAAAAAAAAAAATACATACCACAAAATATATTTTATGATATTATAGGCTAACAGACCATTTGTGTTGAGAATCATTTTTCGTATACCTATAATGATTTATCATTGAATTCAAATTTAATACACCCATATAAATAATGACCCACTCAACACATAATGTAGCGGAATAGCATCTATTTGCCTACCCTTTTTTTATGTAGGTATACGACTTTTTCATCAAAAAATGTTTCTTTATATCAGCTATATACAGTGCATACTCTAAAAGAGCAATCTGCTGAGAACTTTTTTTCGAACAATACTCCTTATTACATAATATATAGTTTATAAACCATAAACATGTATCGTATAATAATTTATTACTATTATTATTATTATTCACTTGGGAGAATTAATGCAAAACACAGAATTAATATCAGATCGTGTAATTTATATCCGTATATATGGTATACTCAATACTGGTATACTTGATATATAGGCTTATGGTGATTTTCGTCCATTATATTATATAATACAGTCATTCGTTTAGTCAGGAATAAACAACTTTGACGTTTCACATAGTAATGTTTAGTTGGATATAAAACTACAAGAGTATATGAAATATATGCATTATACCCAAAAAAATTACACATTTTACAAATTTGTGGAATTGTATAGATGCTTTTTAATAATAAACATTTTGATTATTAAAAAAATTTATAAATGATAATTTATTTTTAAATTTAAATTCTTCATATTTAAATACATAAAAATCATTATTATTTTTGCATTATGTATTTAAATTAATTGAAATAATATTTTTTTACTAATGAATAAAAAAAATATAAATTATCAAAATCTCATAGTGCTGTTAAAATAATAATAGTTTTACTAGTTATAGATTCTAAACAGAGAAAATATGTGTTGGTTTTACAAAGATGGTATGTATTTTTTGTTTTTGTGCCTGAAGAAGTGAATACGCATTTACGAATAGAAAAATGATTTAATCTTCAGTTTCGAGGAAGGTTTCTAGTAAATACCTATTGGATGTAATTAATACTTTTGGGAGGTCAAAATTGAAAATCACGTGGAAAAACAAAAAAATACAAATATTTGTTGATATTTTAATATTATTAATAATGTAGTTGTTTGTTAACCTTGGTTACCAAAAAGTTAAATTACACATCGTCTTCATTTTTAACGTAAAGTACATTCGACATCTACTCTATATAACAAAAAATATTTCACAAAATATGCTTTAATTTGAAAGCATTTTTCATGCGAAGAAGTCGGTTCTGATAATATAATTGACAATTGATAAATTGTCACTCACACAATATTATGAAATGACGTTCTGTCAAGTCATTGTATATTTGTTATTATCTTATACGCTATGACATAATCTCATAAATTTTGTAGAATACGTAGTCTGTCCAAAAGTTCGTGATGCATCGTAGAGTCGTTTTTTCGGAAGGTTCTTCTACGTGTAACAAAAAAAGGCCGATGACATACAGAAAAGCGTCATAATAATATATGTGTAACGTTTTTTGTAATGATTAGTTCAAATTTGTTGTGTTTACTTTTAAGTATTTATTGTGTATGAGTAATCGATTACGAGAATTGGAAAAAATCAAGTATCTTAATGACAAAACCGATACGTTTTTGTAATCGCTAATTTTTTATTTCACATATACATTGCAATATTGCATACTGATTATTGATAATTTTTTTTTTTAATTGTAAAACGTGCAATCTAGTTATATATTTTATACGATATAAATATACATCCCGCGGCGCGCCTAAAAGATCGCGGCTCTTGAATAATGTATTATTTTAGTTTATTATAATTTCGTACGTAAATCCGTTAAGTATAAAATACCGAATAACCGATTTTTGAACCGGTTTGATATTATGTATTAAAAAAAACATTATATTAACAAATTGCGAACAGTGAGCACCAATATACACATCAATTTGCATTTTTAAATATTTATGTTATACAAATTTAATATTCGTCGACAAATAAGTAACCGCAGAAGATAGTTAAACTGAACTATCAAAGTGCAAATATTTATTACAGTTAGGTAAATGTCGTGTATTATTATTTATTATTGTTAAAGAGAGTCTATTACAGGAGCCACTGCAGAAGAGAGTGCGGAATCAACGTCTTAATTAAAATATGTAATTCGTATAACATGACTGATTTTATTAAATATTATTGAGTCCATTAAAAAAATGAATAAAACTATTAATGAAAGTAACTATATACATTTATTCACGGATAAAATAAAATGAATACATTCAACATATCGTTATAATTTAGGAGTTATTTGTCAAAAATGTGGTTAAAATAAAATATATAAATATACAATCATTATGAAAAAAATAATTGCAAAACTAATTTAATAATTAGGTCCATTTAATCACTTAAAAGGCTAATTTTTAAAAGACAACAATTTTTTCTTTCCTAAAATAAAATTAATTGAACATTTTTCAGGATAGAGGTAAGGTTAAGGTGTTACATTTTCAATAAAATACATTTCATAGTTAAACTGATTTAAAATTTTAAAAATGAATACATTTTTATTGTCTACGAATAGACAAAATAAGTATAGGTAAAATAATTGCTTAAAAAATTAATTTTTAATAAAAGTTGTTTTAATTTTACTAATTATTGTACTTTCTCTCGATAGTGCTAACTTATCTATAAATATAAATTCGATAATTACCTATTGGTTGTCTAGGCTCTAAATACCTAAATATAAAAATTAAATATTCATTATTTACTGCCTTACGCGGACATGTTATGTCGTGTTCATTATTTACTAATGAATAATAGTTTATAAATTCTATAATGATGCAATTATAGTATGTTGTACTGTACTGTATTACTTATATACTATTAAATAGTGGCTGCTAAAATAGCGAGTCTGTCTATGTATAAAGGCAATTTATAATATTATTTATGAGAAATATGTATTGTGTATACATATAATATATAATATCTATTTTCTCGGTAATTCGCGTACAATGCTGCATACGATGCTACGTACACGATTTTAATTAGTTTCAAACGATCTTTGTGTTGGTACGTTGTCATAAAGAAAAAACAATGTTATGGCAATAATAATACATCGAATGCCTTTGCTTACAATTTATTATAATATGAGTGCGTGCGTGTGAAGTGAACAATTTATTATCATCGTCCGGTTTCGAACAGTGAAACGCTAAAATAATACAAATCCGAGTCTGTGTGATGGTGCGCATAAGTGCATAACTATATATTGTACCTTATTCATCGTACCTATCCGTACCTGTAAATACGAACGTGATATATGGCACGACGAAGCGATTTGCGGGTTTGAAGGCGCCCAACGTTTAGACAATTTGTGCACAAAACACGTTTCGCATAAAATATTAAAAACCCATTCGTAAATACTTGTATTTTTTATACGCGTTGTCCTTTATATAGGTATGTCGTGTATCATGTGTAGTACATTAAAATACGTTTCCAAGCGGCATTTTATTATATCGTTTCATTTTAAATCAATAATTTTACCTGCTCGATTAATCATAACAGTATTTATAACTATGTGTATGTACATAAAGGTTATTATACATATAATATATTGTTTTTACAGACTGGACTCTTTTTTGTATTATATTATGTACAATTTGTAATAACATTTGTTTAAAACGAACATGCTTAATATTATATAATATAGGCTGTTCAATTTAAAGTGGTAACCGTGCTGTAAGTAACAAAGATTATAGTGCAAAATGATTTAAACAAGTATATATAATTTATAGTCATAGTTAATAGATGTAAAAATAAAGAAAAAAAATATTGAGATTTTAAAATATGGATTCAATTTGGCACGAGAAATATAAAAAGAAATGGTGGTATATGAATTCAACGTTAAGGTATCCATAAAGTGAAGTAGCGAGATAAGCGCAGAAAATTCATTATTGCCATTTAGCTACCCTTCAACAAACTGGCGCACTAGCTGTGTGTATTAAACACTCAGTGCAGCATCCAAACAAACTTCCAGCTCGTCCAAGGATGATAGGTAAGTCAAATATTTTAAATACCGGGACATAATTATGTATGGTGGACAAAGAAATTTAAAAAGTAACTGGAAAACCGCAAAAACTTACGCTGGACACTTGGAGTGACTACCATACAGACCAGGTATACTACAGTTTACAACTATATACTATATATATACTGTCTATTATATGTACGCAGACAATATTACTACTGAATATTCCTTAATACTTTACAACATATACTTAACTCGTAACCATTATATATAATATTATGTATAAAGCACATACATTATAACCTACCGGGTATATTTAATGTGTATTGCCGAGCGTTCATCTTCTCTTTAGTACTCGATTGTACACTGCTGCATCCGCCGCCGTATAAGTTGCAGTACTATCCAATAAAATAAAAAGACGCACGAAAACGATAATAATTTTACCTAATATTTATATTTTTGGTCAACCGAAAAAATGTATTAGTATGAGATAAAAACTATTTTAGATTTCGAATAATTTAAATAATAGTGATAATTATTTTCTAAATCCATGTATATGTTTTCTAAAATATTACACTGCAAAAAAGTCATTAGCAGAGACAAAAGCGATGGTATACATAAAAATCGTGTTTTTATATAATATATTATTCTGCTTTTCCTGTTAGATTTCTTCTGTATAATATTATTGGAGTAAACGTTTTTGGTTCCGACGAAACAATGGGTTTGTCTCACCGCTGTTGCGACGTCTTATTTCACATTTAATAAATGAATTGACTTCGTGTACATAAATAATATTATGTTTTATAATAAATACACAATATATATTATATAACGTTCATCGTATTTTTGTATTTTTTCCCGCGCTATAGTTTTGTATTTCATTAAATAATATATAAATCAACTGTTATTTGTTGTACAATTATTTTTATTTCCTTCCTGCGTCATTGGTCGGCGTCAAACTCGGGATTGTTGTATACTGCAGTCTATAATATATACATATATACATGTTTACCTAATAAAATATTTTAATTATACACATATGTTATAAATTTTATTAGGTATGCATATACAATGTACATTAATAAGTGTTATCTAACTTGAATGAATGGCCCGCTACTGTTTTCAAGGCATATCACGGCGTCATAATATATGATATGTACCTACGTATCATATGCGTTATCGCTGAGATCCTCTAAGCGTCAGTAGCAAAATAAAGCGAGCGCTTACAATTTTTTTACAATATAAAATATAGGTACCTATACATAATAATATGTTTTCATTTCTAAAACTTAAAAATTTTCTAATTCAATCAATACCTATCACATTAAATCTCTTTCGTCTTCTCCTAAACTTATGAATTATACCAAAATATCACAATCCATAAAAAAATTATAATATACGTAACACAACCTTAAGGACGTTTAACAATAATTAGTCTCACGTGGAATTGCAATCAAAAGTCTTGTCAAACCCTGTAATATTGAAAAATTCAATCATTCTAATCGTTTACATTGAGAAGAATATAATAATGTAAGTTCCTTATTATTAGCTCAATGGTATACATATCAACGAACAATCATATCGGTCATATAAGCTTATAAAATGACTTGGACTATACTAAGCAAACCCAAACAATCTATTAACGTTTTCAACAAAATTTAAGAACACGCAATAATTCACGTAATAGCGATACACCATGTACCAAAAAATAGGCTACGCAGATTAAAAAACGTAAATGCATTTACGGTATATAGAGATAACAAATGATTTGATGTAGAGACGATACAAACGTATTATACTGGGTGATTCTTTTATAAAACAACACTCGTTATTATTCCAAAATGTATTAATGTTTTTGAAAAAAAAAATCTTACATAATTTCCTGTTAAAATAAAACAACATTAATAAAAAAAATATAGCTTTTAAGTTTTTACTTTTTTAAATTTCATATTCTGAAGCAGAATATTTTTCGGAGTATTTCGACTGGGAGTTTTGTAAAAAACATATTTTTAAAAACATTAATCAATGGGCAATATATATATGATATGGTTGATTTCTTCATCATGTCATTGATTTTTTTGCATTTGTCTATTAATACTTATTAAAATAACTTATCGTCACTTTGTCTTGTTTTAACTTTTTTTTTTTTTTAATTTTATTTATTGCCTTTGCATCTATTATGTTTTATACGAGTGTTTAGAACTATACAGTGAACAGTGACCATCGGCCTTACCCCTTTGACTTTTCAGGCTATACATAATACACGTTGCACACATGCGGTTCGGTGCTTTTCTCATGTGTCCATGCTTTAACAAATTTCTAAATTTTACAAATTGTGTTATACATTGTCACGAAAAGATAGCATCCACGAGGACTAAAATAAAGCACGTTCGTATTCCTCTTCGGCGCAAATAGCATATATATATATATATATATATATATATATATACAGGTAGGTATATACCGTGTACACCTCAATGTTACGCGTTATATACATTTCGTATAGTCGAAACGAAATCTTTTCCAAGGCCATTTGCGTTTTACATACTCGTATTGTCTTGTCTGAGAAAATCGTAAATCATCCCTTAATAATTATTATTATACTTCTAGTAAGTATTGTACTTTAGAGTATATTTATATACGAAACTCGATCGCGTCTCGTTCATCTCGCGATATCACATTATATTTATTTTAATTCCATTTCGACCGCATTATTACAAAACACGTACAGTATAATATATGATTATTTTATCATTTTTATGGCATATAGGTAACTGCAGGACGACGCGACCGGATCGGGTTATAAATCCTACATTACATTGCTATTATTATTATTATTATTATTATTATTATTGTTGTTGTTGTCGTCGTCGTCGTCGTCGTCTGCGGCGGCGACGCGTACCTATATAAACGATTGTGCGAGCTCGGCACACAAGACACACAACACAGATGAATACACCTTTACACCTATGTGTACACACATACCTAACCTTATCCGTAATTTTCTCGGGGCAATCGTCAAGGGAACACACACACAATATGTACTCATATACGCACACACACTTATACAGTATATACACACAATATCATGTACATAATGTATAGCTGCAGGAGTTCAAATATATGTGAGTGTGTGTGTGTGTGTGTGTGTGTGTGTGTGTTTTTTAAAACGCGTGCTCTGAGAAAACAGTCGCACTTGGCCGACGTCGCCCCACATCCCCGCGTGATTTGTGAGAAAACCGACTCCCGAGACCGCGGAAAGTATAATATAACATATTATACTGTATTATATACTAGCTACGCGCGTACAATCACGACTGGTGAAATTTCCCACGCACGAATTTAATGACCGTTTACGAGATATTATTGTATTACAAAACGACGACGACGACGAGACATTTTCATACGTTTCGAACGAGGGCGGCCGAACGCGCGCACGTGTGTAGAGGTAGTAGAGTACCTGTATGCATACTATATATACATTATACTGCAACAACAGTGTTCATTGGCGTGTGACTATAATAAATGCGTGCGTGTACGTTATTTTTGTATTACGTCCACTAATTGTACTATGTATAGTGTTGGAAAAGTCTTTTTTGGATAATATAAAAAAAAAAAATAAATAAATAAATAACTTGTTTCTCTGTCAGACTATGAAAAATGAATACTGAATACGCAGGTTACTATGATATATTGTTAAGGATTCGCGATCTCTGTTTCTTCGAAAGAACCACGCACACTGCACACTGCAGCTGCAGTGGCGCCGAACACAATAATATTATGTTGGCAGAGAACCATAGGAGGTATATACATTTGAAAATCTCGCATTTTACATTGCAGGTGATGTTACCAGGGCTGTAATTTCTAACCCACACATCCCCATCGAAAATCTACAATCGGCAGTTGGCAGATTCTAGACTTGAATTTTTTTTTCAATTATTATATTATATCTGTATATATTATCAATTTTATAAATGGACAATTGGTTAGACATTATTATAATAAACATAAATTAAAAATTATATTTTTTTATTTGTTTTCTGATATTTAAGATAAAATATTATGTTTTATTTCAGTCTACTATTGTGAACAAAGCGTATGTTTACTAAAGTATTTTAAATACCTAGATCTCTCAATACAATAGGTAGACATTATAATTTTGAAAACACGTATTATTCGTTAATGTTTATCATCAAATCATATACAAAACACAGTTACCAAAATATTATATGTATGCGGAGCCAGGGCTAAACCACTTTCCTCCAAATTGAAATATCGTTTTCTTCCAAAAATAAGATGAGGTATTCTCTATTTTCCTCCACACATTTTTTGAAACTACATACATGTGTATTTTCCTCCAAATAATAGAATTATTTATTTGATTTCTATGACACGATTATAGGTACATAAAATTATGACACAAGTTATTTGATTTGTATACTTATAAATATAATAATTCTAATATTAATAATCAATAGGTAATTAAACATCTGGGAGAAAAATGGCTACTGTCCTTATATGTGACTGATTTCACGCTTTTATCGGGAGAATAATAATATTTTGGTGAAGTGAGCTATTGCAGCCTGCAGGCAGGGATGCAGGCATTCATAATAATATATACCTACGACTGGATATGCACCGGATGACTTCGTAGGTACCAATAATAAATAACAATACTGCACCGACGTCTTTCGAAAACCGACTGTTTTGAAACTATTCGGCGCCAACGACGGTGTACAATTACACACACCTATATATATATATTATGATAGACGATAGTATTACTTTTGTCGTCTGACATCGAGATGCGTTTTTGTCGATAGACAACAAAACATATGAGTTCAGTTATTTATATATGCAAACCGATAGAAAGAAGGGAATGTGGCCGTTTTTTATTCATGTCGCGTCTTGAATGTTTGAGTTTGACAATAGTACATAGCCACATAGGTACACTTGCATTATAAATCGTCTCTTGTCTCCATCGCCTCTAAAATCGCCCAATGTCTCGGTGCTCTTGTCTTCAACAACAGGTGTTTTTTCCTTCGACCGGAAGGCATTTCTTGGTAGACCAACAAAATATCCGTATAAATAATAACGATGCATAGTATTTAAATCTCTGTATATAGTATTTTTTGTTCTCCCAGGAAATAAAAAAATCGCACTGGGAATCGTATTTCCTCATCACATTCAGTGGGAATCCGTCCGGTCAAGTAACAACCGGTTGGATATTATTATAAATAATAGATATTATGATATAATATTATACTGTACATCTCAATCCGCAACAATTTGTCAATAAGGACGAAATATTGTATTGCAACATATAGATTATAGGTAAAACGTTGTCGGCGAGAAAATCGTCTAAACATTTTATAATATAATAAATAAATATATAAAATAAAACCATTTTACCTTGAGTTTAACCGACACTATTTCCTCCGGCCAACACGCGACGATTCGTGTTCAATCGGATATAATTATTAAATATGCTTCATGACACGAAACGAGTGTGAATTTCGTAACGTATAAGTACGCATACTTATATGCATATGATTACGTCGTATATCGTACAATCGAGTTGAAATACTGCTGCTACACGCCTCGCTCTGACTGTATAGGACCGGCTTCTGGGTAGGTACTGCACAATTTAAATATATGTCGCATATTTTATACAGAAGTTTAGTCGAAACCAAGAACTAATTATGTTTACTGTACACCACTTTATAACTAATGTAATATTTATTTGATCTATATGAGATCTAACGATTATTATTACTCGGCAGTCGTCCCGTTTCTCGGGGAATGGCGGTGAAGGTGAACAAAAAAAAAAAAAAAAATTGTTATATTTACTGAATCAGCAGTTAGACTATAAGGTCATAAGTTTCAAGTATAAAGGTAATGCGTGTACAAATTATATTAACGGTGTGTTATCTTAGCTGTTACAGCTGTAGCACACAGTTTTTATTTCAGCTAGACAAATGGAGGATCGACATTTTAAAAATCGATCTTAAAATCAAAATTACGATCATTATACGTAATTTTTTGACAAGGTTATTTGGTTGTACAGTCATTTCTGTACTTTTCATTTTTTTTCTATTTATTATTATTAATTTTTTCACGATAAACGCGACGTATGCCACGGAAAATTTGACGAATCAAGGATTGGTCATTGTTAATAACGTTATTATATACATATTACTAAGTATAATGTAATGATCTACACGTTATAATATTACAATGCGCTGTGTAGCAGTCTTGACAAGTTTATAATATTCATATACTGCGCTGGTATTTTTACCATAAAAGTTTAGACACTTACAACTATAATATCATCAACAGGAAGTAGTGCCACACATACGACGACCAAGATTTTTAAAATTAGAAATCGAAGACAAAAAAATGTTCAAGCGTTATTTACATATAAACACTATAAATAATACGAAAAAAAAATGTTTTCTTTGTAAGATTTTTTAGGCATGAAAAAACATTTAAAGAAACCTATTTTATTTTTTAATTAAAATTAAAAAAAATTGAATAATCGCAAAAAACGCCCATGTCATAGTTTAAAAATATAATAGTATGCATTGATTTAATCAACGTTTAAATTATTATTTTATGAGTTACTGTTTACAACAAACGTATTTTTTCGAAAAATATTGTATTCGTTTATTAATTTAATTTAATTTATTTATCGATTAAAAACCGGTAAAATTCCAGTTCAGACGTGGCGAATCAGCGACGATGAGTAATATATTTTGTACGCTTATGTGTATATTGTAGACGTGTAACAATATTGTTTTGAACGCAATTATTAATTGGAAAATTAATTATTTTCTGAATCTCTCGGCACTCACACGTCAGATATTATGTTTCATACCAATCATACCCTAAAACCAATTAAATCTTGCGCATTCCTATTGTCGTCAAACGATACCACACAACATACATTTCTGTGCGATTGCTTATACGTATTTGCACATACGCGACGATCTGCAGTGATCTATTATTATGATCGTTTACAGTAAATAGACTTGGAACGTTCCATCGGTGGTTTCGATAGATCGATTATCGGTCGTTTAAGATTAAGAGGGTATAATTACTATAATGTGGGCAGACAGCATCTAATTGATCCGTCACGTTCCGCGTAGCAATATAGTACTATAATATAGTTGTAGGTGGTAAACACTAGAATGGTCGTCATGACAGAAAAATAAACAAAATATATTATTATTTATATTATGTGCTCGTTCGGAACGTTTAATCAACGAGCGACATTTCACAAATGATATTATTACGTAGGTACCAGAGTGGCAAATACCACAAAATGATGGATTACGACGGCGGACGTTGGGTCTGGAGTGATTTAAATCACAAATGTGCAGACTTACGCGAAACAACACGTCTTGACGGCGATGGGAACGAACGGGATGGGGCGGTTGGGCTAAACGACGCGAGATAGGTTTACGACGTTCTAATAATAATACGATACGCGCGGCGACCGTCAACTCTGAGCGTTATTGTATCGACATCGGGACGGAAGACGCGGCGTCCGTGACGACGACGGACGTCCGACGATGGGCTTACGTTTTACGAACCAATTCGTAGAACCCCCTCCCCCCCCCCGGTAAACCCGATGTTCGGTATGTTCTCGGAGAAACGGGCGTCGACGCGAAACGTACCTACCTACTTACTTCTCGTACGAGAGAATCTCGAACAGGTTGGGAACCCCTGGCGCGGCCGGGTAGCGAAGAAGCCGTTCCGCCGCCTCGACCGCTAGCGCTCGCGAACCGGTGGCCGGCCGGCCGTCTGCCGCGGTGCCGTCGTCGGAATCGGTCGGCGGCGATGCGGAGACGACACGCCGGGCGAGGAATGTTGTGCCGGTTCGGCGGCGATCGGGTCGCCCGTCCCCGCCGCCGCCGCCGCCACGGGAACAACGATCGAGAGAGCCGAGCGCACCACCGCACAACCGGTTTTTCCCTTCGGTGTATTGTCGTCGGGCGACAACGACGCGTCGTTAACAAAAGAGAGTGGCGGCCGGAGAGACCCGTTCGCGTACGGGTAGTAGCGACCAGCCGGCGGCGGGCAGGCCCGTCGAAGCGGCGTTTCGCGCATGCGCCATCCGACTCCATTGACCCGACGCCCTCCTCTCCCCTATCGTCCTACCTACCGAGTACGTCGTCACGGTTGCACACACGCACCAACGTAAACGCAACACACCGCCGCCGCGCCGTCGACGTTCACGCGCACGCGCATGCGCACGCACAAACAGCCGTCGCCCCACCGCGCGCAGTACGCGCAGACCGCCGCCCGCCGCCGCAATTCATTCCACGAGAAACGGTCGAGCTCGCCCGACGTTTGTTTTTGTATCCATGTGACCGCGTTTGGTTTATCGAGTTTTCTTTTCGCCCTCTTTCGGTAGTGATTCAAATAGTATTATCGTATGCGTTTGTGCTCGCCCGCGCGCACCGACAATCGACGTGCACACACATCGCGGCCGATTCCGTAGCGTCCCTCTCCAAATGACGCGTTCCCGGTCACACACGTGAGTCCGGGTTGAAAACGTTTTCTCCTTAATTCTTCGTCCCGACGACTGCCGCCGCCGCTGCCGTCGAAGACGAGTTTCCGATTTCCGGCGGTGTGTTTCCCGTCTAGTGAGTACTACCCGCACTTAAGCCCGCCGCCGTCATGTTCGACGTGTTCGGCTCCGTCAAGGGGCTGCTGAAAATCGACAGCGTATGCATCGACAACAACATATTCCGGTTGCACTACAAAGCCACTGTCATCATCCTAGTAGCGTTCTCGTTGCTCGTCACGTCCCGCCAGTACATCGGTGACCCGATCGATTGCATTGTCGACGATGTGCCGCTCAACATCATGGACACGTATTGTTGGATATACTCGACGTTCACAATACCCAACCGTATCAGTGGCCGCGTCGGTAAAGACGTCGTCCAGCCGGGCGTC
>NW_020271560.1:4756338-4870716 GCF_002803265.2 Melanaphis sacchari | reverse complement strand
TCGGTATGTTCTCGGAGAAACGGGCGTCGACGCGAAACGTACCTACCTACTTACTTCTCGTACGAGAGAATCTCGAACAGGTTGGGAACCCCTGGCGCGGCCGGGTAGCGAAGAAGCCGTTCCGCCGCCTCGACCGCTAGCGCTCGCGAACCGGTGGCCGGCCGGCCGTCTGCCGCGGTGCCGTCGTCGGAATCGGTCGGCGGCGATGCGGAGACGACACGCCGGGCGAGGAATGTTGTGCCGGTTCGGCGGCGATCGGGTCGCCCGTCCCCGCCGCCGCCGCCGCCACGGGAACAACGATCGAGAGAGCCGAGCGCACCACCGCACAACCGGTTTTTCCCTTCGGTGTATTGTCGTCGGGCGACAACGACGCGTCGTTAACAAAAGAGAGTGGCGGCCGGAGAGACCCGTTCGCGTACGGGTAGTAGCGACCAGCCGGCGGCGGGCAGGCCCGTCGAAGCGGCGTTTCGCGCATGCGCCATCCGACTCCATTGACCCGACGCCCTCCTCTCCCCTATCGTCCTACCTACCGAGTACGTCGTCACGGTTGCACACACGCACCAACGTAAACGCAACACACCGCCGCCGCGCCGTCGACGTTCACGCGCACGCGCATGCGCACGCACAAACAGCCGTCGCCCCACCGCGCGCAGTACGCGCAGACCGCCGCCCGCCGCCGCAATTCATTCCACGAGAAACGGTCGAGCTCGCCCGACGTTTGTTTTTGTATCCATGTGACCGCGTTTGGTTTATCGAGTTTTCTTTTCGCCCTCTTTCGGTAGTGATTCAAATAGTATTATCGTATGCGTTTGTGCTCGCCCGCGCGCACCGACAATCGACGTGCACACACATCGCGGCCGATTCCGTAGCGTCCCTCTCCAAATGACGCGTTCCCGGTCACACACGTGAGTCCGGGTTGAAAACGTTTTCTCCTTAATTCTTCGTCCCGACGACTGCCGCCGCCGCTGCCGTCGAAGACGAGTTTCCGATTTCCGGCGGTGTGTTTCCCGTCTAGTGAGTACTACCCGCACTTAAGCCCGCCGCCGTCATGTTCGACGTGTTCGGCTCCGTCAAGGGGCTGCTGAAAATCGACAGCGTATGCATCGACAACAACATATTCCGGTTGCACTACAAAGCCACTGTCATCATCCTAGTAGCGTTCTCGTTGCTCGTCACGTCCCGCCAGTACATCGGTGACCCGATCGATTGCATTGTCGACGATGTGCCGCTCAACATCATGGACACGTATTGTTGGATATACTCGACGTTCACAATACCCAACCGTATCAGTGGCCGCGTCGGTAAAGACGTCGTCCAGCCGGGCGTCGCGTCCCACGTGGACGGAGAAGACGAAGTCAAGTACCACAAGTACTACCAGTGGGTGTGCTTCGTACTCTTTTTCCAGGCTATGTTCTTCTACCTGCCCAGGTATATGTGGAAGACGTGGGAAGGCGGCCGCATCAAAATGCTTGTGCTCGATCTCAACTGTCCAATCATCAACGAGGACTGCAAGGCCGACCGCAAGAAGCTACTGATCGATTACTTTGCTACTAACCTTCACACACAGAACTTCTACGCCATACGGTTCTTCCTATGCGAGTTTCTCAACTTTGTCAATGTCATCGCCCAGATATTCTTCATGGACTACTTCCTAGAAGGTGAGTTCAGTACATATGGTTCAGACGTGCTGCGGTTCACTGAAATGGAGCCCGAAGAGCGAGAAGATCCCATGGCTCGAGTGTTCCCAAAAGTTACAAAGTGTACATTCCACAAATATGGTCCTTCAGGATCCATCCAGAAGTTAGATGGTCTGTGTGTGTTGCCGCTCAACATTGTGAACGAAAAAATCTATGTGTTCCTGTGGTTCTGGTTCTTGTTTGTTGCCATACTCAGTGGCCTCAATTTGGTATACCGTACGGCTGTTGTAGTGATGCCCAAATTCCGTTTGTTGTTGTTGAGAGCAAGATCTCGTTTGGCTCCTCAGGACGAAGTTGAAACCATTACCAAAAAATGTCAGATCGGTGATTGGTTTGTATTGTACCAGTTAGGCAAGAACATTGATCCCTTAATTTTCAAGGAGCTTGTATCAGACTTAGCCAAGCGGTTGGACGGTAAGCAGAGTGTATAAATATGACTTGATTCAACTTCAAATATGTATTTAAATACTAAATTAAATAAAAAATTGTTAGTTTAAGTTAATCAAAGAATGGATAAGCAATAATTTTAGACAATTTGTTTTATTTTTTTCAATATAATTTTTATCACCCCATAGAAGCATGGCGCTATCTATTCATAATGTTTTTAAAATTAATTTCCGATCGCTTTTATCGGAAAACACAGGGGTTGTGCAGTTAAAAATGTGTTCATGAATAACCTTCTCGGTTTTTAAAATATGATTGACAATTTTGAACTATAATTTTTACAATTTTTTCTATTTATATACTTAGTTTTATAACAAGATTAATTATTGTTGGTCTCATTTTCTTCTACATAACATTCAATATAACTATATCTATGGTAACATAGACTATATAGGCATGTGATGCAAATATGATATTTAGTTGCATTCTTTAGGACATCTAACGATAACATAATATTTTATGCATTGACAACTTATGGTTTCATGTTACCTAATTCTTCTGAATACTATTGGCCATTAAAAATGTTTTCTTGTATATTAAAAATTCATCTTTGCAGATTAATTAAAACTTTAACTGTTTACTATTAGGTATAATTTATATATATATACTCAACTAAATATAAATTATTTTAAGATTCATCATTGTCTTTACCCATTACAGTGCTACTTCATAAAGTTTCATATAAGTGTTACTAGTTATACAGTTATACTACTCAACTACTAATGTATTTTGCAATAATCGAAACATTCGAGTCTTCCATTTTGAGCAAACTATGTGTTCATGCGTTTTATATATTTATATTAATTTTAACTAATATTACTCATTAACATTCCACAATCAAACATATTCGGGTAATGAAACCTTCATGTTTTAATCTATATATACAACAAAATAAATAAAATTAACGAATTTCGCACAAACATTGTACAAAATTGTCTTATTCTTTCTTACTAAATGTGTAAATACGTAAAAAAAAAATTGGGCCTCGTGAATGTAATTTATGAATTATATAAAGATAATCATGAAACATATATGTGATGCTAATTAGCTATGATAATGATTATTTTAGATTTAGTTTTAATACTGACTTTTTTTTTTTTTTTTTTTGTCTAGTTTTTAAGTTCTTATAATATAATACATTTATATTATTATTATTATTATTAGCTATATATTATTTAAATATGTATGTTAACAATGAAATTCCATAAGTGCCTTTTTGTACTATATATATAATATATAGTAATATTATTGATGTGCATATCTCGACGAATTATCATGTACGCTCAAAATTAATTATTCAACATTCCATATTGATATTTAACTGTACGATGACCACTTGGTATATACACACTCCTGAGTGTATAAAAAAAAAAAAAAACACGCACACAACTGCTGTCAATTAAGTCCAAATTGACTGCCAATATAAGACTATTAGTTACTGTTTTATTCAGGACAATAAAAAATTTAAGAAAAAGACATTTTATAAGTATATAATATGACTGGTGATTTTTTTTCTTCTATTATTTATATTTGTAATCGTTTGCAGGGATCATAATGACTTACTGTAAAGATATCATATAAACTATCAAATTGTGTAGACCATATTTTTGATATATATATATTTGTATTTGAAACCTAATAAACTAAATCCGTTTAATAATATTAATTTTATTTTTTTTGTCTATTATTTTAAGCTTGTATGTAATTGTTGTATAGAGTGAAAACATTCATAAATCAACCGTTTTCTAACCTAACCAGTCGCGTCCTTTTGAATACCGTCGGTACGTTATGTAATTTTGTACGAGTAGGCATGAAAAAAAATTTTAACTTAAACGACCGTAATCGGGTGAACCTATTTGGATTATAATATTATTTCCACGGCGATGGCTTTGGTCATACATTGTCAGTAGTTTGCTATTAAAGTTAACTACTACTACAACAAGTGAATGTTGTGGTTTGTGAACAACCGTTAATTCAACAGTCATTGATCTGCGACCACAATAATTATTTTTGCAATAGAAGACAGCAAATCTAAGGTGGGTACAAAGACTTCCGTTTTCACTACATTGTTTGCCAGTTCTGCAGAAATATTCGGTACATACTACTTGCTTCCGAGATTATTATATCAGTATCTGGGTTGTATCTCTCCAAAAAAAGGTTCAAAAAAGGTCATACGCTATTTGTATTGAAGAAAATTTTTTTAGACAACCTAGTTGCTTGCCAGTTTTTAATAGCATAAATTAAGCATTACAGATCATCATAAAAAAAAATAAATAAAATTATTCACAATTATATAAATTAAAATATTGTTCATTGAAATTTTAGTGAAATGTTTTTTAAATATTATATAAAAGCGGAATTTGTTTTTTCTTTGAACTTCTTACAACTTTTTATTTTATTTGTTTCTCTTGGGTGTATTTAATATTTATACTATTAATTAACACATATAATTTGAAATTAATTTAAAACGTTTATAAATTGATGTTTATTTGGGCATCATAATACGAACAAAGTTGCCGTAACACATATATTAATTATATCTATGGACGCAATTTGGTCACGACTATTATAGTAGGTAAGAAGAATAATATGGTCGAATTGCATCCCCAAAACGAAATGTAAGTCACCTGTTAAATTTATCACTAGCAAAATATAACTTTTTGAGACATTAGTATGTAACTGAAATTTCATCGTGTTGTAATCAAATAAAAATTACATATCTATCATTTTGATAAATTGTATCACTGATTATAAATATTAGTATTTAAATATTTTAGACGTTTTATTTCGTATGAAATCAATATTATTTAGTTAACTGTTAGATATTTGTTATTAATTTATATTATTATCAAACAAATTTATAAATGTTTATAGGTTCTCATTGGTCGTTTTCATTTAATCATTTTCGTTTGAACATTAAAATAAGTAAAATTTTATTCACCATTTTTCCGAGTTAATAATATTCATTATTAAACGAAAAAAAAATTGTATATATAAAACAAACGACATCATTACATTTATTATTTGATGTAGAATTGAGAAATTTCCCCGGAAGGAACAATATTTATATTAGTCACCATATTATAATCTATTATATTATATACATTCCATCTAACAAAGAGGGGAACGTGTGTGTAATTTAATAAACGACCTCGAAAATGCATGTCCATTGCGCATTTGCAGCTTTTTATCAGATATATGATAAATTATTAAAGTGGCCATCATCGATGTATGCACTTCCACTTATAGCAGTCATTTTTCAAAATTATTTGTCGGACAAACGTTCGAAAACGTAGAGGTAATACAATAATTGTAGTTAATTAGTTCTGTAGATTTCATGTTTATTGCATTTTAATGTTTAAAAAAACGATTGCAAGTCGTTCCAAAATGTAGTACGTATGTTAAACACTTGATATCATGAATATAGATAAAAGAGGATTAGGAGAAGATAAAAGGTTCCAAAAACTAAACAGATGATTACGTAAAAGTAATAAATGCCATAAGAAATATATTTCTTGGATTTCATTAAAATAACCTATCTTCTCCCTCCTTTCAAAATGAACTTATTTGTGACTATATTGGACAATGGGCATTTAATAGCATAGTACCCATGATAATTATTTATTTATATTTAAAATATTCATCAAATGGCGATGTTTAGGATCATTTATGAACAATATGTTTTTTGTTATTTTCGTTTTAAATAGCGTAAAACGACATGCACACGTTAAATATTATATACATATTATACTATCGAAATTGATTAAACATTGGCGTTAGGTACCGTTTAAAGTACTTACATAAAATGCTCTATATTATACTGCAATGACCCAGACTATTGTAAGCAATTACGAGATCGGTCAACTACTTGGTATAACACAACCCAACCAATTGTGCTGCAATTATTATGATGTAGAGATTAGAAATATATAAATCTACATTTCATTGTAGAGCATTCCACTTGGTACTGGTTAACTTTTTGATTTATTACACGTAGTAAAAACACTAGAAACTACTATATAGACATATCTTGAAGTAGGAACAACGACGAAAAAAAAGTGGCTTCACTTAGTACTCGAGAAAGTGAGATGAGAAAAATTTACTATGGAAACAAATTTCCGTATATATATGTATACATAAAAAAAAAAACAATTATATTATATTACCTAATAAATAGTTATATCATCATTATTATTACTGTTTATACAATATTGGCATGATAGTCATAATTGATAAAAGTAAGTATTCAGATTTAAACTTAAATTCTATTCCCGGATGACATTTTTTAACCACAGTTATTGTATGCATATTTGAAGACCATACACGTGTACACTGTACAAGACAATCATCGAAATTTGCAAGTAAGTACCTATACTCTCATGTCTTATATTATTTTATTCTATTGCATTGCATAATACAACTTACAAGTAACTACTAACAGTAGTTCAACTTTCATACTAAGAACATATAATATTTATTTAATATAACATAAAACTTGCATTTTTTTTTTTTTTTTTTTTGTATCGAATATTAACATGGTACATGTTAGTTGATTATTATCTATTATTTTGAGTCTGTATAAATGGGATTATCAAACCATTAATCTTTAAATATTCTAAATAAAATAGGAATATTATCATGAAATATATTAGAATGTTCCGTTATAATATTCAATAATATATCAACCACAGATTTTGTTTACAAGGGATATTCATAAAAAATTATAGCAGTTTTGTTAAAAATAGCGCTAAGACCTTAATTTGTTTATAATTTCACCTCTGGCGTAAAATAAATGTTCACAAAATATAGTTGATAGTCTTGATTACCTCGTGAGCACATTTTTATGTAAATGGGTATTTACTATTTATGTGTAACCCAAAGGCAGTTAAACAAATAGTAATAATTTTAATAATCTATTAAAATTAAATATACTATTACCTACATGTCAAATACTATGTCGACTATTTATTTTATTTTAATCGTTGCAACCGGAAAACGATTATCAAAGTACAATGATAGTTCAGCTTACACTACAGTGTTTAGCCAGTCAATCGGTCTTGTAGGAAGGGGTACCACTGACTACTATGTAAAGTCTATTGAGTATTGATACATTTTTGAAAAGAAAAGACTATACTTATGTTTTAAAGTCTCGCAACACTTTAAAGTTTATAACTAATACATGCTAAGAATATATTCTGTAAATACGATAAAGAATAATATGGCAATTTATTGGTAACTGATATTAGGTAAGTAGGACACGAATTACATGAAGTACAGCTGTGGAGTGTGAAGTTAATAAGTGATAAACGGTATGCCTACAAATCATAAAAAATATATTTTTGTTACATGAAGTTATGAACACATTAAAATGTTCATACTGTATTTTGCCTACTCAATTATAATAAGTACAAAATTACAAAATGTGTAGACAGTTGGGTATTTATTATTTTGGGTAAAAAGCCACCTTGAGTACAATTATCGTGTAATATTTTTATTTATGCCAATTGGCATTAGATGGTTTGTCCAAGAAGTGATTGTAGTGTTGAATCACAACACCACCTACAAAAATCAAAAGTATATTGAAGTAAATGCTAATAAGTTTAAAACAAATTTTTTTCGGTTACTCCTAAAATATTAATTTTTATAGATAGATAATCTTAAAATAATGTGAAATATAATGTTGTTTTTAAACAGATCTCGTACATATTTTAGATCAATTATTTTTAAAGAAATGCTCCAAAATGTAACGTTCGATAATATTCTCATTTCTCTTTCATTTCCAAAAAAACTACCAAAAATTTAATATTATTCTTATATTTAAGACATTCAAATCATTCTTTATGACTGGAAAGGCCTTGAATATTAAAAACGAAATTCATCGTAAATTATCTATATGATATAGATATTCCAATTTTGATGAGAATAAAAGATCAAATTTTCTGTTACGGTTCAAACGAAAGACGGTAACCCCTCGTACTTGTTTCTACCTCATAATTTAAAGTGGACATATTTTCATTTGAAAACAGTTTTATTGTTGTCGTTCACGGCCACCGATGCACGTATAATATACTTTATGTATATAGCATAATACAAAGGCTTACATTATTGTCTCCGCCCACACGCGTGTGCTCTAAAAAATAGTTCCGGTCGGCACAGTTTTCCTTGTATTCTATATAGTTTATTATATGATATTATAAAGCCACATGGTCAGTTTATTATCTGAATAACATTTGCATATTATACAGCGTGGTTCAACGCGTTCTTCTGTGTCAGTTTTATACGATAAAACGGGAAATCACCGTGAGCCATCCGCTATATATTATATTATTGTGTGTATACGTGTGTGTGTGTGCTATAGGTGATTTGGTTTTGTATTTGGCTTTGGTCTTCGATACACATCCAATATGCAACGAGGCCTTGTACGTACAATATTATACAGTTTGTATGCCCGGAATCGACCTCTGAATTCGTTCCAGTATAAATCTCCGCGCCTGTTGATAAGCGCAGCCTGTTGCTTGAATACAATATATATAACACCGCAATATACCTAACAATAAAATGTAGTGTCTCGCGACAATATCGATATTGGAGAAAATATTCAGTCGTCTTCGTTATCGATATTGAATTTATGTATATGAGATCGTTCAAATTTAAAGCATTATTTCCTGCTTTTGGTATACGATTTAGTCAAAAAAATTTATAAAAATTATCCATATGTATATTTAGTACATTATATAATATATATATTTTATTTCTATACATCATTAACACAGATGATGACAGATATAAAACGGTTGGTAGTAAATTATGAACTAATAAAGATAATTATTTCCAAGACTCAAAATATTAACACCAATAACAAAACTTCAGATATCGCGGGTGTGTCGTCCTCTTAATGGAACGACCCCGATCGTGTGCGGTCGATTTGTACAACGTGATTGGAGAACAAGACGTCTTTCGATAGAAAAACGAGCGGCTGAAACCCACGTCGAACGGATTAAACACATTACACAGTAACGCACTCGTTAGTCGCTATACATTCGTTAGCGATATCATCTGCCAATTGCCTGGGGTGGTCCGGACGTGTCGCCGCCGGGTTAAGTCGAGTTTGTGAACGGACCGTTTCTTTTCATCGGCAAGCCTCATAGATATACCGGTTGAATTCATTCACAGGGGCAGAATTTCAATAAAAAAAACTGCTGGAGATAATGGAACGCTTATTTTTTTAAGTTGGTCGTTAGCCTTATACGACTATAGATTACGGTGTTGCGAGTGCATAATAATGAGCAACTTCGCCCCCTTCCAGCCATATCCAAAATCGTGATTAAAGGTAAAGAGTTATAGGTACCTCGGAGTACCCATATTCAATCGTGCATCCGTGCCTAACGTCGTCGTGTCTATTAATGTCTCTGCTGTGTAACACGATTAACGTGTTACTTATACATTATAGAATACGAATTAATTGACCATAAACGGCACGAGTATAAATAACACACGAGACCGGGAGGTTGCCGATCTCAAAGCTGAGGGGTCCAAGCACACCCCCCCCTCAAAGCTCGTCCTAAGTCTCGACCATCTCTGTGCGATCGTCGATCGACCGACGACTCGACGACGCCGTATACATCGTGTAGGCGTCTTCGGCCGCGCGGCGGTTGGGATTTTACAACGTCGTATAATGATATCCATCGTAGTAAGACATCCCCGTCGTGTTTCGACTATCCATAACGTCGACGATGTTATAACATAGTGCGCGGGATAGGACGAAAGAGAGAACGTTTCCGACGTCTAGCGCGGTGGTCGCGTCTTACGGTGCGTTTTATAATGTTATTATCGTCGTGCGGTGCACAGCAGTCGTACACACATTATTACGACGACGGAAAGTCGTCAAACGCGCGCGCACGGGAGACGGACAAACGGCGGTGTGGGCGAGACGGAGACCTGCGCCGAGCGGGACAGAGATGGAACCAGTGAAAAATACCTCGTCGTTCCTTTAATGGAAACTGTACCTAAATGTATATATATATATATATGTACATTACGACCTCAGCAACAGCAGCAACGGTCCGTGTAGTCTTTGTAAACCGGTTCGTACGATATTATTATTATAATGCGGACTTGCGGTGTGTGTGTGTGTGCGATCGTCGTGTACGTCGCGTGTACGCGTACGGTGAGAGAGAGGTAGGTACCTACCGTGTGCGTGTGGTGCACTGGCACCGATTGTCGTCCTGGAAGAGGGGAAAAGGAGCTGAGAGAAAGACCGACGACGGTGGATAGGACGTGCGCGTGCGTGTATTTATGCATAATGAAACCTGTCCAGACGAATGAACCCGACGGACGCGGCGGCGGCGGCGGCGGCGTCCTCTCATCTGTGTTGTGTTGCGCGGTGTAGGCACTGTACGTACGACCGCCATGTGCAGCCATGTATATTACCTGTGTACGTATATACTACCGGCACGGGTTATACACCTATATAATAATAATAATATCGCGTTATAGTATTATTATATATGTATTTACAAGAGTGTATGAGATTTTTGAGCGTGAGTCATGCGGCTTAAAATAAATAAATTCCGGCCGGTTTCTTGGTGACCGTCGTGTGCGGGTCCGAACGACAAGGGACGACGCGAGTGACGACTTCATTTTCGTCCGAGTGCGTCTGTAATGTACAGTAATGGTGACAATGATAATAACAATAATGTATTAGGACGCTCGTGTCTTCGTCGTGTGTGAGAGATAGACGTTAGACGGGTAGGTATACGACCTTATGAGTACCTGTAGGTACGTGGTACGTGTGTGTTATAGTATAATATATTATACGTCTCGCCCGTTGAAACGTGTAAACTCCCGTCGACCTGCTGCACCCGCCTCACCGCAACACTCGAAGAAACTTAACCGAACACTTATCCACGTAGGCGCAGAATGCAGGTGTGCTTGGCTCCCGGAATTCTAGAGCTAGCACCACGAACCCCATACGCATATCATACCTTTCTCAATGTCATTGTCTTGAATAATGCGTTCCTTTAATATGATATTCTCTGTTTATGCGTCTCGGAACGAATATTCAATATAATATTACGAGTCAATAACGTGTTAACGGCCAACAATCATCACTACTTCGAAAATGATTAGACTGTGTGGAAAACATGAGCCATATACTTGCATTAAGCGACATTTTAATATTTACTTTATGTTTCTCTCAATTTTTTCATTCTTATAACGTCTATTATAGGTATAATGTTATCATAAACTATGTATTACATTCCATTTAAGTCCGTCATCATAAGCGATTTTTATTTTTGATTAAATTCGGCCTATAATCCATGGTATATAAAAATTTTAATTTATTCAAGCACTCGGTGGAAATTGTTTATTTGAGTTTTTTAAATCTCTTACGTAACCGTTAACAATAATGTATGATCGTTTCAGATGTTTACGGACACGATTGTCTTCGTGACATTTATCATTTAACAATTAGCCTAACCTGATGTTTTCATCTTGGGATAACTTTAATTAACATACTCATCTTCTGACGGTATATAGATTTTTAAAACAAGTGTAGGTCCCTCGTGGCTTGTCTTATCTATTCTCTTGATCCTAATAACAACTTTTAACCAAATTTGGATATTCATTCATAAAAATTTGACTTTAAAAATGTAAATATATTGTAGGTAGGTACATATATATCTTGGTAAGTTTTCAATCCTCAAAGCTTTAAAACGTAAAACAATAATCCTCATTAGTTGACCTTACTGAAATTTAAAATTAAAGTTTCAACATCGTAATAAACAGTGGCTGGAAAATGTCTGCATACAGTTGGTAATTTTATTTGCCATGGCCGCATTATTCCTAAACGTCGAAGGATGATAATATTGCCTTAGATCTGTCTATTTTACAACTATTATGTTCGTATAATTCGCATAATTCAATATTAATCCGTGATTCTCTGCATGAATACAGTAATGTTAGTGTTCAACAACCTATTAAAAATCTTGTTGACAAACACGGTGACTATAGATATGCATATGCATTCTGTATACAGCTGTAAAATGTGTTACGGGTAAACGAAGAACGAACAACGGCCATAGATAATTTGAGGACTCGGCGTCGTGTCCATGTGAATGCCTTCATAATATGTACCTGTATGTGTGAATTATTATAACAATAAGACGTATTATGTATTGTGATATCGTTGCCCTTTTTTCGTTATCCTTCGAAAACACGACCATAGGGACGTACGCGACCTCGACGGTTGTGTGCGTCTATATAGTGTTATAATAAATATATAAATTATCGTTACAGACGTAGTGCGTTCCACGAAATCACTGCATGCAGTTGGTAAGGACGAAAAAAAGTCCTATGCCTATGACATGCAGGTATACTCGTTGTTGTTGTTGGCTCGTTTAGGAATTTACAACAATCGACGACAGTCTCTGCTTTGTAAAAAAAAAAAAAAAAAATGAAAAGGGATCGATCGACGAACATAACCCATACGAAAAAAATTCATTACCATGTCGGTTTGATCAAATCGGACGTTCAGGACACGTTCATGCCCCGGGCACTGGCGTTCCTTACGCGGTGGCTTATTACTTAACTATTCATCACGGTGGGGCAAAGTGCCGAACGCGTAAATCTCTTTTCGTATAGGTACCCATATACATTGATGTAATATATCTCTTTTCGTCGAAGACATCTCTATCGATCGTATCGACACGGGTACGACAGTTGGTCGATAATGTATACGACAACAATACGCTTAGATATATCCTATACGCATGTCCATGTATATGAATGATGTACCCGTAATTCATCAGAGTAGATCTACGAATCTATGATTGTCAGTTTCAGGCCTGGAAAAAGAGAAATTTCGACACTTTGATTATTAACAGGTCGATGGATACGGGTTTTGTATATCACGGCCCTAAAAAACGAAAAACACATTTTAATTTAATTTCTCACATCAATATACTCATCTATTTGTCTAAATTCCCTTTAATTCTTATACTAGTTTACCACTTTTGTTTCCGATCCCATCGCATAGAGATAAAGGCGCCCGCACACAACTTTACTATTAATCTATCAACATATTTCCTTAGGATTTGTTGCCATGTTCGAAGTGGTAAGTCGTGATGCGTTCAACTACACCTACGATTCGCACTTAATCCACGTCATAAGTTGGATTTAAGGACGGTGTGTCTTTGATAAAGATCAAGATTGGACATTTGGTTCTGGAAATTATTAGCCACAAGATTTGTCTAATACAGGTATACTAATTATAGGACTTACATTAATGCATTTTTAAAACTTTTCATTTTTACTTGTATTTTATAATTGTGAATTATTATCAATTATTAATATAAATCACTGATTTTTATTTTTTCATTTTCGTAAAATTAAAATTAAAATAAATTTAAAAAAACATAACTTGAGCAGGAAATAATTATTTAATATTAAATTAATCTCCAAACATTATATTATGTTTTTACTATTTAAATGTTGCTTATTTTAATTTTTTAATTCCTTAATCTGTATTATTAAGTTTAAATATCAAAAATAATTAGTATATTAAGCAAATATTTTGTAAGAAAAATAAAAATTCTTAAATTTTAAGTTTAAACTATAATAGTTAATTTATAATTTATATAAAAGTAAAAATGCGTTTTTTAAAAGTTCGTAAAAGTCTTATTTATAATTATAAATCTGAAAGTTAATAATTATTACTTTCAATTATTTATCAGGATTACTACTTTTTCGAAAACAGATCTAGAATTATCATTATTTTTTTTTAATTTTATAGACCAGATTAAAAAAAAAAATATAGATTTGATAAAAAAATAAATAATATGTTAGTACTTTATAAATTTATAATTAATTTCCATTTTTGTTTTTGATTTCTTTATTATATATTCTCGGTTTATGGCACTTTTTTTTTATTATTTAAGAGTTTTTTCTCTTTAATAACGTTTTCAATCCTTGACATTATTATGTTATACTACGATTACACCTAAATACGGTTAGACAACCAAGATGTCGGTCGATAAATTTTGGATTTCCTATGCCTTTATGTACATATATCATTATAACAAATATATATATATATTATATATATACACGACAACGCGCGTCGAATCGAATTATTCACCTTCTCGTCAGTACTTATACTACAGAATTAACCACTAACCAGGACTCGTCCATCATCGGGAAAGGTTCAACGGATCATAATATTCTATTTATGCATAGTAAATGTATACCAGTAGTTCGTAGTTCTACAAATAATATCTAAATTGACTTTATTTGTAAAATTTATTTACCAACGGTGATTTAATTGTTACATCTATAATGTCTCTATTATTATAAACGTAAATGATAGAAATTATTTATTGAAATTAACGTTTGAGGAAAACCAAAAAAAATTAAAAGTTTTTGAACAAATAAAATATTGGACAACTTCATTTATAGTAACATATTGTTTTCACAGTTTTGTTCCGTTGTATTATATTTCTTCCGATTTATGTTCAAATTAGAATTTATTTTAATACTTTTATAATATAAATACATATATTAAGCTTTATTAAGAATCGTTATTTTAATCGGAAAAATAATATTGGCTTATAGTTATTTTTTTCTTCAAAATGGCTGTTGGTAAATTATGTCATTTAGAAATGTAATATTTGTTTATTAGACAGATGATAAACATAAATAAAATACAAAATATTATGTTTAATTTTATATATTTGTGATTGCAGTGTGATAAAACTATAACTAATAGTGTCTAGTATATATGTATTATTTAGACCATCATAATGTAAAACGTTAATAAAAATTATCTTTATTGTAACAATATGATTCAGTCAAATTTGACTTTTTTTGCATAATTTGAAATTGTGGGTTTGTTTATACGTTTTAAATAAGTACACGCGTATAAAAGCAGTAAAATAAATCATGGTATAAAATGTTAATATAGTCATTACACCATACAATCGATTAACCGTTAGGTTACCAACTGTATTGTTTAATTGTTATATTTTTTAAATAATGTCTACTATCGATCGATATCTGCCAAGACTGTAATTCTAGGTATAAATTACTTTTACCTAATGGAATTCCAAGTATATCGTTTTATTTTTCTCAAAAACATGAGCATTGTGTGGTATATTTTGGGAAGTATTTAATATTTTCAACAAAATCGAATCGATTTTCAACAAATATTTTTTTATCATATTTGATGGTGTAAAAATAGGTTTTTACAATAACATATAGGACTCATAAAATAACTGTTATTTTATTATTCTAATATTATATTATTATGTTAGTAGGTAATTATTTTTCACCTGAACGTGTGCTTGTCTTTTTTTTTTTTCAATATGTATGTATAAATTAATTTCCGAATTTCCGGTTATCTGGCCTTAAAGTAAATATTATGTAAGCTAAACGTTAAATAAATTTACTGATGAACAATATAATTACTTTTTTTTCGTATAAATATATAAATAATTAATATTTTTTACCATATGCAGTGGTCTGTCATCGTACAACACATGGGCCAAAGTGCCCATGCCTAATTAGTAATTAGTTATTAACATACCTATTGATTTTTGCAAAATATCCTAATAATACTAACGAATGTTAAAAAATTAATAATTAGTGTTTCATATTATAATTTTAGCCGAAAAACAGAACATTCTTTACTTTATTGTAATAATAACATAATTAAATATTGATGTATATGTTAGTTTTAACTCAAAACTATGAAACAAATGATTAATTCAATACGTACTTTAATCTGTATTTTTATATGAGACTGCGAAGAAGACCACTAAAAATGTCGATCTCAAGTCAACGTTTTGAAGTTTTCCACCGTTGTATGGTGTATAAGTAAAAGTCCGGTAAGGTTTTGGTGAAAGAGGATTAGGTACTTGATTTATTTTCAGATGAAAATCATGTATTATCACCTTTAGTTTTTTTCAACTAAACGTTGTCTTTAATAGAAAATAGAAATCTTATCGAAATAAAATGTTGTTAAGTGTATTATTGATGAGTAGAATACTGTAACGATTCGATTCGATACGAATATACCGAAGCACCGGAACACCGGAATAGCGGATCGGTGATGAAACGTTATTAGCTATATAGTCTCGTATACCTACAAGAGATAGTTTATTAATCACTAGCTTATAAATTGTTGGAAATATTGACGATTTCAATGATTATTTGCGAATAATTTCGATGAATCATCCGAACAAAATTATAGAATTTATTGGTCAGATGTTTCAACGTCACAGAGAAAAGAAAAATAATAAACGTACCTACATTATATTAATATTATACATTGTGCAATATAAATAATATTATAATAATATGTTACTGCAAATTTTTATCGGGTCGTCCTAAGTTCGAACCTGTACAGGATTCCACCCAGAATTATAGTTGTCATTCGTTTATTATCTGATTAGATTTGATAAACAGTTTTATAGTCTATTTTACAAACTTTCTGTATATATTTTAAGGAGTAATTATTATAATATTATATTTATTAAGGCCAATTTCTGTTTAGCATTCTAGATGAATTTCCCCGAATAGTTAGAGAAGAGATCTAAGAGATAAAGTTTGATTAGTAATTTTACTGTGAAATCTTTTAATATACTAAACTATCTTCAAGGTTTAAAATTATATAATATAGATCTTAAATCCTTGGAAATTCTGTAAGATCTTCTCCTTTTACAGGTTAAATAAAAAAGAAAATAGCAAGCTCTAGATCAGCCACTGGTGAAAACGCTACGTCCCGTTCGATTGCTGTACCAGCGAAGCGTCGTCGTTATGTCATACTTAATATCTAATAATATATTATATATTTATATGGACAGATAGATGCGATTTTATGTTTTCGATACCGATTGTGCTCACGCCAAACGTTACGGAATAGTACGAAAACGTATTTAACAATGAGAGAAATAAAAAACAGAATTACACCAATTTTCCAATATCACGCAACGCAGTATCGATGTGTATTTATTAATTTATTACGCATTTGAGGCCTATAGTTTTCTCCCGCTGCCCGCTATTGTTCGTAACGCAACGATGCCGGCTCTACACGTCGTATCTAATTATAACTAACTAGTAACCGTAGATTACCTTTAATTTGTGTTAACTACATTAACTTTTTTATTTTTATCAGTTATATAAACTTATTGTAATAAGTTTGATCTAGTAATTTTTTACAGCGATTATCAAATTTGATTGTTTCTTACATTTATAACATTAAACAGGTTTGATATACAGCGGCGTATCCAGAGGGGGTTTAGGGGATCACAACCCCCCCCCCCCCTGAAATGTTTTCGACTATTTTATATATTTTATAGGTCACACTACACATTACACATGCATGACTTATACTTCATTATACTATGACAATTATCGGACAAAAGTGTTTTGTCTATGAATTTTAAATATTTATTATATTATTTTATATTTTTAGAAGTTTATAAAGTAATCTATAGGTACTTTATATCTCATATTGACCTTACCGTCGAAATTATATTATTTATAAATCATTGCACATTTATCATCAAGTATGGACGCATATCATACCGACGTCAGAATTTATTTGTGGGTAGGAAAATCATAAAAAAAGACTTGACTGTATATTTCTCTAAATAAATTAAGAAATTATCTGCATACCATGTTAATTTAATATTCTTGTAGTATGTACATTTTATGTAGGTATATTGTATATCATGGTAGAAGTAATGTAGAAGCAATATCCACCCAGTTCACAATTTAAACCTGGAAATAAAAAAGTGTATATATGTATATATATATATAGAACATTTTTGTAACTCTTCCAAAAAAAATATCCTGGATATGTTACTGTTGATATATGGTACAAAAATTTGTGAAACAATTATCTGTTTATGATTACTGAATAATATTAATTTTTTTGAGTGGGAAATGAAAAAGTCAGCGATATTTATTATTACCATATTACGAAATTATAGTGTAGAGGAAAAATAACGTATTAATACGGCAATGTTAATTTATAATCGATATAACACCGAAGTTAAATTTACCGGACGAAATAGTTGATTTTTGTAAAAAATATATTTACTTTTATTATTATTATTAAAATATAAGGCTTTTCTAACGGAGATTATACTATTAGAATATTTTTAATTTTAACAATTTCACATAAACATATTTGTGTGTGATAGCGTATAGGTTACAATACTGGTTGAGCAAGTTTTTGTGTTAACTGTCAATGAGACACACTTAATAATTATTTATAGGTTTATCATAATTCTTTTATTTTAGGTTTAATTTTTTATAAACTATGTTCGGTTTTTTTTTTTTTTTGTACAGAATGAAATACTGCATGAAAAAGTTTTGTGTATATACTGGAAATATACTATTGCAAAACTAGGAAAAAATTTGCTCTAGTTTCGAGGTAAGAAGATATAGGAAGAGACAAATTTCTGTCTTTGTTTTTCATACACACAACATAAGAATTTAGACAAATTTTTATTCCAACTAACCGGTGTCCAGTTGATCTAATAAATCAAGAATAATCCTGAAAAAGTATTTGAATTTATTGTAAAGTCTATCCACAAAGATCAACTTTCCCATTACGAGTGTTTCTAAAAATTCAAATATTTTAACCGTCTTTTAATTTCTACTATTGTTTTTTTATTTTTTTAGTATTTAATGGAGTGAATAAAAAATTTGGGAAAGTCGATTTCCTCGAGACTTGAGGAAAACTTCATCATTATTTTCAAAATTCTTAGTGGTTACTTGATCAAGCGGTATCCGATGGAATGAAAATACATCCATACACATTTATGTAGTGCACGTTCTAGACAAAGACAAAAAAAATTATCATTTCCAATCCTTGTATTTAATTCAAATTTACTACCATTTGATATCTCCACGTTACACAAAATTACAAAATACGATTCGGTGGTTTGTGCTATCATCAACCGACAACCATCTATATAGATCATGTGGATTACAATTTTCCGTATAAAACAATAACACAATATGTCAAAAGTATAACTGACGACGGAAAGTATTTGTAGTTTTTTTTTAACATTATTACTTCTTAAAAACACATTTAATGACCGCAGTCGTCGTTCGTGACACTATGACAAATGATCATATTATTTAATCCAAACTATAAAGACCATAATTTTGTTTATTTTTTGGAGGGGAATAGAGTTATGTAGGTCATTTGTTTTTATTTTCTTACCTATCATATAAATTATGCATTTTTAAGTACCTAATCAAAACTTTTAAATATTGTTTATTTATTTTAAAACCAATTCTCTAACCATCTCATGTTATCTATTTTATATTCATTGTTTACAGTTTTCAATTACTTAAATCCAAAAACCATCTTGAAATCTGCGTAATAATATGTACAGTCTATTTTTTATATGTCTCAGTTATAAAAATGATGTTTATGGAATATGCAGGACTCAAGTATCAGAACTTTTATAGGATTAGTTACGGAGACTTGCGCTACAAAATAACTATAATACATACTATAGTTACGTGCACACAATGTTGACTTTCTTTTTTATGTCATCGATTTGAAATCGGAGTTGAACAACCGCAATAAACATTTGTTACTATGCAGCCATTTCCGTTCTTTTTGAGTTCACTAAATGATACTTGGATCATTTGAGAAATATTTCTATGGTTAATTTTAACTAAATTATTTTTGATTTTAACAGTGTATAGGTACTTATAACTTATTTTTTGGGGGGATCGAGCTAAATTCTCCCTAGACCTCTACCTTTTCGATGGGTCTGATGAAACGATTACGTACGTGGTGTTTAAATTCAATATGGGGATCTAAAATTATTATTGTATATACGAGTACCATAAACATGTATTTATTTGTACGCAATGTACGCATATATTTCAATCTATTTAACCTTGAAAAATTTAAAACATTCAATTTACACTTGGTGATAATGTATTCATTTTTATTCATCAGCGATTTTACTTGTTTCTACGACCCATTTATTGTATTTCTACGATCAAAATATTATTTATCATTATTATTATGTTTACAACGATTTCATAACAGCTGCACATGAGTTATTATCAAGATTGCTCAATTTGGCACCAGTACGTAAGTACCTATCATAATATTACCGATCCATCAACAAGTCGGTTTTGTACGTATATTTAGCCATAAGCGTGTACAGGTCTCAAAACCTGCGTTCGTATACTGACGTAGTAGGTACACGTAAAATAACAAACACGACGTTTGTTTTGTTTTTACCGTGGTAACGTCATAACGCCATCAACCATTTTTGTGATCACCAAAACGTTAAAAAATTTAAATTTGGTTGGTGCAACAGTTGTTTTGATCTAGGGCAGTTATTTCTAACCTTTTTTACTCTACATCCTCCTTGTAAATGTTCAAAATTTCACGCCTTCCTCAGCTTCCCTTTAAACTAGTGTTTAGAAAACTTTTTTTGTTTTAATGATACAAAATAACTATATTATATTATGCAACTAATGACTCATTAATTATTTTTATAATTTTAAAAATAAAATATAAACCAACTTAATAATTAATAATATTATTTGTATACATCGATTTTATAAATATTTTTATATTAAATATTATAAATTTTAAGTAAAATTAATTTAATAGAAAATTTGAAACAGATTTTTCTAACCAAGTCCGTAATCCGTGAAGATATTTTTGATAATACTTTTACTGATTGCAAAATGGCATGCGATTATTTTAACAACAATATTCTCGTTATTTTATCATAACTATATTCCTTCTATGCAGTATTTAAATATCTCCCTGGGGAGAATTCCCCTCTTCTGTTCAGGAACCACTGATCTAGGATACGTCATCCTTTTCGCCATGATAAACCTTTATAATTTAACTTCAAAGTAGACATTTTTGAATCCGCGATTCGTGGATTACACGGCATCTCGATGGCCAGTGTTATTGATTATTGGTTAGGGGTTTTTAATCCATGATGTGTTGTATATCCATTAAATAGTATACAAGAACAATGAATTTAAAAATTAAAATATATATATCTATAAATACTTTTGTGCTATAAATGATAAATCCAATATGGGGATTCTTCAACTGAATGTGTCTTCAACCGATTAAAAAAAAATATATATATAACCATCATATTATAAAAATTTAAAAACACTCACCCATATAAATTTTATTTCTGAAGAACTCCAATCGACTATCAGTATTGTGGCAATATAGAAAATTTAATTATATATATATATATATATATAGGGAGATGGTAAACTGCGGCAAAATTTACCTTTTTCTAAAAGTCGATATGTAAACTGCGGCAAAAAAATAATTAAGATTATTCAATCTGCGACAAAACCGATAAGATACATCATACAAACTGCGGCAATTTATTTTACATACTTATACACGTTTATTGTTTAATTAGGTATAATACGTATTACGTGTTATGACAGCTATTAGTATCTCTTAGAGTATTAGATGTAAAAATAAAGAAAAACCAATTTTAAAATTGAAAAATATATTATTATTAAAAATTATATCGTAATGATTGTATAATCAAAAAACCAATTTTAAAATTAAAAAATATTATTATATTAAAAATTATTTAAAAAAATCGTATAATCAAAAAAAAAAAATAAATAATAATACAATAGGTATCTAATTAAATTGCCGCAGTTTGTATGATGTATCTTATCGGTTTTGTAGCAGATTATATAATCTTAATTTTTTTTTTTGCCGTAGTTTACATACAGCCTATATATATATATATATTACCTTACCCCGGGCGGGCACTATCAATTTAAGCGAATGCCTTTCGGATCGACAAACTGCCCGCCAATTTTTTCGCGAATGGTTAATTTAGCATTAGGTAATCTTTTATTTTCGGTAGCCCTAGCATATCTAGACGACATAATTATACCTAGCAAGGATGTGGAAGAAGACATTAAAAAACTAAAACTTGTATTAGAAGCATTCAAAGACGCAGGGCTCACTATTAGGCTAGAAAAATGCAAATTTTTTATGCGTAGGTTAGAATACTCGGGATTTGAAATAAGTAGTGGTGGCGTAGAACCCGGAAAAAGAAAAATTTTGGCAGTAGAAAACTATCCTACACCGAAAAATGTTAGAGCGGTATGAGGGTTCATAGGTCTAGTTAGTTTTTTTCGTCGATTTATTAAAGGATTTGCCGTTATTGCTCGACCAATTACGGATTTATTAACTAAAAATATACCGTTCATATGGGGAAAAGAACAGGAGAAATCTTTCGAAATATTAAAAAAAACATTAAATAATAAACCTATTTTAGCTATGTACAATCCAGGGGGATACACTGAGGTACATACCGATGCGAGTACACAAGCTAGTCGCCATAGTGAGTATTGGCAACCATGGAACCGTCCGACTAACAACGTAACATTAAACATTGTGATATTTCGTGTGATCAGCGGTTGTTTGCGTTGCGGCTATTTTTGTTCCCGTTTACTAAGTTTTCTTTACACAAATTTAAACTTCTTGCATTTTGTTTGTGAATCAATAATACACTGACATATACTCAAGATGGATTTAAGCTTGGACGAAATAATTAAAAGCAAACAGTCAACGTCTCGCGATGGACGTCGTGGCGACGGAAGACAAGGCGGTTCTAGAGGTGGTGGAGGATCGAATTTCCGATCAAATGGTGCTACCGGCGGTGGTGGAGGCCCAATGCGTAGATACAGACCAATGGCCAGGCGTTCAAATGGATTCGGTCCTTATTCTAAGGGTGATGTTTATGGTTCTTGGACTCACGATATGCATGAAGGACCTAAAAGACAACAAATGAGGGGTGGTTTATCTACTACCAATATTCATAAGATAGTCTTATCAAATTTGGATTTTGGAGTCACATCAACGGATATACAGGAACTTTTTGATGAATTTGGGCCTTTAAAAACTGCTACAGTTCACTATGATAGATTAGGTAAATCATTAGGAACAGCAAATGTTGTTTTTGATAGTAAGAATGCTGCATTAAAAGCAGTTCGTCAATATAACAACGTTCGTTTGGATGGACGTCCTATGAAGATTGAACTCGCCACAGACTTATCTACAGTTGCCCAATTGCCAGTCCAAGGTACTCGTGGTGGAGTTAGAGGTAACCGAGGTAACTCAAGCGGGAGTCGTGGTAATAGTCGTGGCAACACCAGAGGACGAGGTGGAGGTAGTGGCAGAGGTGGTAGGAATAATGAAAAAAAGATGCCAAATAAAGATGAACTAGATGCACAACTCGATGATTTTATGGAAAGAAAAATGAAAGAAAAATTAGCAAGAAAAATTAAATGATTTATATTGTACTTATTTCTTTATTTTCTAATATAGTATAAAATAGTGTTTGACAATTAAAACAGTGTTATTAGTTATTAACTTAAATAACTCATAATAATTTCTATTAGGTTAAAGTAAATTGAACCTACAATTATACACTTTTATAATTTAACTACTTTCCAATTATTTGTACATTATTCCCCTTAAGTTTTCATGCAAAATATAAATTTTTTTGTTATAAAAAAAAAAAAAAAAATTGTAAAATTATATATATATTGTCGAGACGTCAATGTGATCAGGAAGGCCGAACTGTAGCAATATTGAAAATTGAATTATATATATATATATTTATCCTATTAGCTATATACATTATTATAGTATAATCGGATTAATACAAAGATTATCTATATAATGTTAATTTCGTCAATACGACGGAGTGTCAGTTGTCGTCCGTCTTTTAAGCGAATAAAGTGATAAAATATAACTCGGCGATTTATTTTTCTACACTCGTACCTACACCAAACACACGTATCCTAAGTGCCATCCGCTTTGGCACAACCCGGCCTTACTAAACAATAATATAATACTGTCCAGTAAGGTCAGTCTTTTCAGTATTTAAAGTATTTGAAATATTTTATTAAATGTATTTACTATTTATGTAGTGGTGCTTAAATATACATGTTAGAAGAATTTTTAACAAGTATGTATAAGTATAGCCAGTATAGGCAACAATGCAGTAATATATTATATAACAAGTATGTAAGAGTGGCTAAATTTTTTTTTTTTACTAAAAAATACTGAGCGCGTAGAGAAAAAAAATGTTTTGTGAAAAGAAATTAAATTATTTCGATACCATAATAACGGCAAAGTAGGTTTAGAGTTCGTACGATTTGACGAGCTTGTTACGAATTCTTTATCATTGTTTTTGATCATCGATCTTTGTATATTTTATAGTTTTTTTACGCGTAGCTGATTTTATACGTCATATAATTTATACGTTTAGACTGCGGTAATAGTATTGAGGGGATCCTGGAACGCAACGCACAGAAATTTCTGGGAAAAAGAATTCAATGATAATATATAGGTGTCTGTCTGGTCGTACGTTATATTGCAGAATATTGTATAATAGGTACACCGCAGAGGTTTGTTGCAGCAGGATACAATAGTGTTCTATACGCATAAAAAATGCGTCTGCCAGTGCGCAGACTGGTTTCAGCACATAAAATGGACGTTTTTATTTCGTTTGTATCCTTATTAAATTAATATTTTTTTTCATTCCATTAAAAACGATCACGGCTACCTGATGAAAAAAATTATTAGATATAGATATGTATGTGTAAGTGTTAAGTGTGTATATTCTACTATAATTATTATTAAGCAATAGCTAATAGTTATATTATTGTGTGTTATACTTTTATAAAGTTGGTTATTCAGTATACACAAATAAATATTTGTATAAACGTGTACACATAATATTTAGGTAATGAATAAATTTGAACTCTACTTAAGGTTTTTTTCTCGCTCCGAACGTAGAATGACGTTTTTTGTTAATAAATTCTGCCCACGTCCCGCATGCGGCATATCTGTCTAACTATATTGTTATAACTTTACTATTGCCGTTTACCGCGTGTGTGATACGATTAATTTATTATTGTACATTACCAAGAATATATATATATATATATATATATATATATATATATATATGTAGGTAATACTGTTATAATAATATTTTGATACGTAAGCTGTATAGTTCCACATATTCCACAAAGTCAACTCGTGACTTGGTCCTTCAAAACGTATCTATCGCTAAACGAATACGGCTGATTAATTTTTCGTGTAGATTTTTGTTGAAATTATAATGCGATCAGTGTTTAACTTGAATCGATAAAATCAATAATGGTGCATAGAAAAATACTTTCTAAATCGACTTTTAATCGCACCAATAAATCCGTTTTACTCAAACAAAAACGAAACAATCGGAACGTTAACGCATGATATATTATTTCGAAATTATTTTACAGTCACTAGTTAAAAATTCACTCAGTGTTAAGATTGGTTTCATGTATAAATTTTAAAAATCAAACACGGAGTATACAATAACATGGTCAATAATAATAATAATTGCATTATACCTGTCTATACACGCTATATTGTTTTATCCCGTTGTATGCAAATTAAATTAAAATTTTAAAAATACAATAATTACTAACATTATTGTATTACCATTTATTATAATGTTGCTCTTAAAAGCATCAAATTATGAAAAATTCACTAGATGCATATAAATACAGAGAGTAAACAAGTATTATTAAGTTCAGTAGTACATATCAGGTTTTTCAAAAAATCTAGTTTAAATGATTACATTATTATGTAAAAATAAAAAAATAAAAACGAGGCACGAAATTAAAAATGACGGACTATGCGTTAATTAGTTAATTTTGCACGCACGTCTTTTATACTCGTGTGACAGTGAGACACACGCAACATATATATTATTTTACGTTTCTCGGCTATCTGCGAAAAAATGTGATTTATAATTTTACAGACATAAGTAATAAGCTCGAATAACGCAATATTTCTACACATATATATCGGATATCTTGATAGAATAATTTGTGTTTACTTAACTAAATCGTACTACGTGCGTAAACTGCAAACAATTTGAATTGGAGCTACAGCTCGGCATAATAGTATCACGGAGTTATTTGTTACCGCTACAAAACCTTATGAACAATCGCAGCCATCCTACACCCTTTGCTGTAAATTTTTTAAATTTAGTTTTCGTACTAAAACGTATTATAAAGATATTTAAACGTCTTAAATTATTTTAACATTCAATTATTTAAACTTGAAAGGCTTTTTTTTTCAAAATCGTTGACCATTTTTTGTTTGTTTCAGGTCATAAAAGAATGTTTTCTACCCCATAAATGCATCTCTTTTAAGGCATCGACATCCGGCCTCTAATCGTTTTATGCTGTATCCGCAGCTGTCGATCGATTTTCGACTGTGTGTAGCAGATGATACGTCACCGTGGACTCGTTGATGGATCTCTACGAGAAAGGTATTATTTTATTATGATCGACGGGACTTATCCATGGGAATTCGGCCGATCGGTTGGTTGAAACTGAATCTCTCATACAAAAACAATACTCGCTGTGGAAGTACAGGGTGATTCAATAAGCGTCATCAGTTCTCACCACTATTTTTTTCTTTAATAATAAATTTATTCAAATTCAGATTTTTAAGATTTAAGGAGTGTACTGTATAAATTTGTTTTTATTTTTTTAGATCCTTGAAGAAGGAGGACTAGGGGTTTTATTCACTTCCATTTGGAAATGTATGTATTATGTATTACTTATACAACAAATAATTCATGTCTTAAAATTATCTTTAAAAATATAAACAAAATTATTCAACTTTTAATATTGTTATTAATTTTTATCCATAATAATATAATATATAGATTATAGATACTAAAATTATAATTATATTTTTTCTGAAAAAAATTCCCTTTTCCCATTTTAAACTTTTAAATTTTCACCTTTTTATAGGTACCTACATTGACTATTTTTACAAATTATAAACTTTGATAGATTATTATTAAATATTAATTACTAAAATTTTCAAAACTCTCATTGTCCTAGTATCTTATTCAAACCGGCCGTTATTATAAAACTATTATTTTTAGTAAACAAAGTTTAATAGCGTAAACATGATTAGCCTAAATTTTGATTCTGATATGTATGAATATTTTCAGGAAAATGATCATAATTTATACACGTAGACATGTAGTAAAAAAGTGGTTTTTCATATTGAAAACAGAAGTTTATTCCTCTATAGACATTCCTTGAGTAGTGTAAAAAGACTCATGCATTTTAAAATATGGTCTTTATGTTTATTTGAAAATTTAGAAAATCATATTTTAATAACTGTATTATTGGAAAAAAGGGGTGAGCATATTTAGTGGATCACTCTGTATAATATTTATAGGTACAACCGGCATAAAATTATGTGTGTGTACGAGAAACGGCACAAATCGACGTGGACAAAATGTAAAATCGTTTCTCTCTCTTCGTTATTGTCGTCGAGCAAAGCAATCAGACCCGGCTAAAACCGGATTCTCTTAATGTAATGTGTGTAATGTCTGTAATGTATGTGCGTGCAGTTATATGCAGTCGGTCGACTGAGGCCGACCAAAGGAAAGATGAGGAAATTTTTTAGGGAAAACGATTGCACGCACAAAAACGGTTTATTTTATAACAATCGTCTACGATGTTATATTGTATACTCGCGCTTACGACACGTGAAGATAATAAATTATTTTAGTGTCAAAAAAAATTAAACCAATGAAGGTATTTAGTGTTGCGGGAAGGGTAGGTCGGGTTAAAAACACCTCTACTTGTTCAGAAATACACAATAGTATGATAATATAATGTGCGTAAAAATAAATTTCGTCCTTCGATCCTCTACCGCGAAATCGCCGCTTAAATTATTTTCCTCGTTATTTGTTTTCATTTTCGAGGTCGTGTTATTCATTTTATTTTATTTTTTTATTACTGCTTAAAAGATGAATAGATTCTACATATTTAGTATATCTACATACTTGGTTATAAATAATAAATATATATTTTTTATAAAATTTGGTGAATTTTTAAATTTTTTCGATTTGTTTTTTAAATATTATTTAATTTTATTTTATTTTGTTCTTCGTGCATCATACTTATATTATTAGAAATTTTTTTATCAAAATTAATGTCATATTTTTATAAAATTAAGTATAATGCTTTAAGTTTAAAATCCAATTAATATTGTATCCGAATATTAAAAATAACTTTCTAAAGAAACATTTTAGCGACGGAGAAGTTCTATGTTGAAAATATTATGAAAAATTGGTTTTAACAGTTTAGTGCTTTCCATTGAGTTAATATATTTCAAAAACCAAAGTTTCATCAACAAAATAAAGATGTGAGTGGTAGATAAATGAGTAACGATAATGTTAATAAACTTAATTTTGAGCGTTGTAATTTATTCCTTTTAAAAAGTGAGTTAGATGATTGTAAGCAATTGCAATATTGAATTGATCATTATAATATATATAAATTTAATACACTTATCATCATATTATGCAAAATACAATGTATATAACTAAAGAAGTTAAAAATATTATTAATTTTCGTTGTTATCGACTATCGTAGTCTATATAACGGTTTATGCAATTGATAAATATTATTATCAGTAGGTGTGTTGAATTTAATCATCAATTTACTTTTATTTAGACTAATTCCTATTTATGGGTCAATTACGATTGTAATTTGATGAGAAGTATTGAATATACTGTACACAAATAATATCTAAATTCTACATTTCATTATGTTTTATTTAAAAATTGAAATAGAAATTTCACAACAACCATAAGTATATTACATTAAAATACAATCGAATTGTGAGTTAATTTTTTTATTTATCCGATTGTACTTTATTTTATTGTCAAGTACTCAAGTCTAACAATAACCGTAGTACCACGGGCCTATAGTTAATAACAATAATACACCATAATTTATTTGTCATTCGGCCATCAGTATTTGTGTATGGTAAAAGTAGATCAGTTTACAATAATTTAACAAAATGTTTAAATTAAAATATTGTACTGCATATTTTATAGTCTGTGCGAAATCGCGGACGCTTATAATATTTGTAAACGAATGAATTGTATAAAATATAAATTAAAAACTTATAAGAATAAAACCGTTTGGTTATTTTTTGGAGCCGACACGGAAACGCAACAATTGGACGAGAGTTTCTATATGTGTCGTTAGAATTTTTAAGTTGTCCATTAAATTAATTTTTGTAGATAAATATAATATTATACATTGTGTACATATCATTTATCAATACGTTACAACCGTAATCCCAAGATTGGAAGCGAATTAAATTCTATCTCAATTCGTTCATAGTATATTTACTACGGCAAGTGGGTACTATTCTATACGTCTATACGTATATACCGAAGACTAGAACAGTTGCAATGTATAACTCAATAGACTTCACTGTTTGCGAATAAAGGTATGCCTTAAAATTCAACCGTTAATTACTTTCAAACTATAAAATATAATAACGTATGGTAAGCAAAAAAAATGTTTTCTTTTTGCAGTTTTATTTTATTGAAATGTGTTATTGTAGTCAAATCAATATTAAGTTTATTTATCTGGTTTGTTTAATAGTCATACGAATATTTATGCAATTAAAAATATTATGTATAGATATAATATATGGTATATCTTAACAATCGTAAAGAGCTAGTAATACAGACTAATGGCTATAATGACTATAATGAGATATAATCAAAAATAACTATAATTTTTACGGTTTGCTGCAGGTCTATAAATGGTATACGATTATGATTGTTATCATCACTAAAATTATTATTATTATATAATAATTTTACGAATGACTGATGGGCGAAAATTGAATCTTCTATCAGTTTTTTAGTTGATATTTTTGTATAATATTTATTATACACACACCTATTTATATAATACACAGAGCGGTGTAGAATGTAAATATTATATTTTTTTAACTTTTCCAAACTTTTGTAAGGCCACAAAGTAATTTATCCTTCAAGACTTCGAGAGGGTTATAAATATCTTTTAGCCATCTACGTCTCTGTATGGGCTATTTTGTTTATGGTTTGAATATTATAGGCATAGTTTAAAGAGAGTTTTTAGTAACTTCAAACTAAAACTTCTTTTTCAAAGTCAATAAAGTCCTTCAAAGCAACCTCATAGTCGCGTCAATCCACAAAGTACGCAAATATGCATAAAACTGTAGATACCACGTGTCGTGTAAGACGAGTAGTGTACAGCGTTACAGGTTAATATTGTCTTATATTGTAGCCGTTACCGATGAACACTCAATTATGAATCCTAAATAATAATAATAATAATAATAAAGTACAACTAGAATACATAGTAATAAGAATTATTAAAATAATTATAGCGTAAAATGTAGTATACATTTTCAATTACACGGGTGTGTAGAATATGTCTTAATATATCAAACGATATATTGCCAAGGCCTCTCTACTTTGATACGCGTAAAATTGTATATATTATAATTTTCTCGTGCTTATATAAATTGCAGAGTAGAATCGATGTTTGAAGATCACGATTCTTAGATAACAAGAACATTTGATTACATATGTTGTTGATGCATATTGAAATCCCGAAGAACGATGTCCGATTTCCGGTTTGGAGTACGACGCACACAAGTCTATATATTATGACAGAGACAGTTTTGAAACATTTTCCTCTTGACGAATTAACACTTGCGTACGTATACGTGTAACGTATAGTTTGTTATCCGTAAATTATATTATACGAGAATATGCGACGTGGTCAGCAGAAAATCGAACGCTCCTGTCTCCACCAAGACGATATAGGTGGAGTAGTAAGTATATACAAAATAACCATCAAGTCGAATGTTAAAATTATGTCCCGGTGGCTAGTCTCAAGGACGTGATGCTGGTCTCGTCGTCGTGTGCATATAAACATAATCACCAAATAATAAAATATAATATGCGTGCTACAATTATTATTAAAACGGTATTATTCACAACCGGTTACTACTTACGCACTCAGTTAACGTCGCTGCTAATAAACTGATCAGATGGACTCGCAGCGATCAGCACAGTACAGTAAAAACGGTCAAATTATCATCTATTTATTTTGTTATAATACAATATTAAACAATCGTATACTGTCACATGCGTGCCACTTGGTTTGATCAAAAATTGTTTGACTCTATACATCACACTGTGAGACGGTTGGATTGAGGAGGAATAGGGAGTTCATCCCGGGCGGGACTCGTCGTTTGATGTGTTCAACCAATTTTGACTTTAGTATTTTAGTCTTAAGACGGATTTTTCAATGGCGAAAACTTACCTAGGAATCGTTAATTCACGTTTGGCGTGGATTACGCCTTCCACGACCTGCACCCTTTTGAAAATATCTTCTCGTAAACGGGACCGCAGCTCGGGTTGCTGGACGTTTTGGTTCCTCTTATTATACAATATAAACGTGCGTGTAAATTTATCATTATTTCCTAAGCATCACAACATAGGTGTATATCGACTTTGGATACCAAACACGCGGTCCACGATTAACGCGTACGATATTATTATGTGTGTAATATTTTATAATAATGTACCCCGTGATGCGGTGGGTCATCATGATGTTTTACCACGGCCGATTTGACCAATAAACCGTGCAGGTCACACGCGTTTAACGCCGAAGGGCAAACCCGTTCGTTCGTTGATGTTAAATACGATCGTATAATATATTTGATAGGTAATAATAAAAATAATAATAATATTATTATAGCGCGCCGACAGTTTCCAGGGGGTGTAGTGTATATATACATATATATTATGACGTGCTTTGTGTATAATCTCGCGGAGGAAATCGTGGGAACCGACTGAACAGTTCGTCGTCTTCATATTATAATGCGTATTATGATAAATGTGCCGAGGTATAAATAGACGAGTGCCGAGACCGTGAATATTGTTATTATTTCTAGGATCGTTCGTCGGCTGTATTAATTGTATAATACGATGATAATCATCATAATATGGTCGTCCGCGCTAATGATATCACTGTAGTCGCGGGTGCAGTGTAATGCATCATAAGTGTGATATGTTTCTCTTCCTAATCGGCCGCGACCATTAAACTCTCCCTTTTGTCAGCGCTGATCATTAAACTGTATTTTTTGATTGGTCGTACTCATTGGCCAGATGCTACCACATATTCCGACACACCTGACCAACCCTTCAATTTGTTGACAAGACTTGCGTACCTATTGCCTATTGGGACGAGTTCAAAAGACAGTGATTATTTTTAACACATTCTGTTCTGTATTAAACATCAAGATAATTTACTATCTTACTTATTACACTATATTATAACATTTTAAAGAGATAAAAAAAAAGAGAGCGAAAATCGACAGCAGAAAACTTTGAGACTATATAATAGGTATAATATAATTCTATATTTATATATTTAACCTTATAACTAAGGTTCGGATTTTAAAGCAAATGGTTCTTTTTTATATATTATCTGATAAAAATCTAATTTTTACACATAAATTCGTTTCACGTCATTCTGATGCCAAATAAACCAATTTATTTTTACTTTTTTTGTGTAAATATTTTCTTTGCTTTTTTCAGTTATTCCAGCTGTGAAATTTTTATATGTTTATTACTCTAGTCATAAAAAAAAAAAAATTATTAAATTTATTAATCATGTGAAAACCTGGAGTACGGATTAAAATGGTTGTCTTGAATTATTATTGTTTTCGTTATCGGCTTGATGTATAAACGTATAGATTATCGATCTAAAACATTTATCAGACAATAGAGTTAGTTTTACTAGGTACTGCAAATCTTACAAAATACATGGTCCATAATTCTTTTTTATATTTAAATTGATTTTTCAATTTTTTTTTATTCTATTATTTTTATAAATTTATAACTAATTAATTTTTGGTTATGGTTTTTTTTTGCTTTTTTAGAATAATTTTGTGCTTTTTTTGTTATTTATTATGCTTTAAATCCGAGTCCTACTTATCACTTTATAGTTGTGATTACTCATTTGTCTCATAAAATATTTATCTGAATTTTAAAATGGCTCCTCTAAGTGGATGTGCAAAAAGAAAATTAAAACTACGAAGAGAAGAGCAAACAAAAAAATTAGCTGGATCATTAATTCGATTTGTGAAACCAAATGACTTGGTGATCTCCGATACGTTGCCTGCAGTAAATAATAATGCTTGTATTGGTAAGTAAAAACTGAAATAAAAAACATTAGTTTTACACGTTTTTTTTCAATGTTCTATAATTTTATTTAAATATATATATATAGTCTGTAGGATAAGTAGTTATAGCTAAAATTAATTTGTTTTTTTTTGGAATTTAGATATTAAAAATGAAGACATTAATTTAGATACTAAAATATAAAATTGTGTTTAATGAAACTTATAAATTAACCTTACTATCAATCACTATTCCGGTATCCAGTGCAGCATGTGAAAGGACATTTTCTTGTTTAAGACGATTAAAAAACTATATGAGAAATTGTATGTCAAATAACCGACTTGTCAGTTTGTTAAGTATTTTTATAGAAAAAAAAATTGCTAAAAGTTTGGACCTAGATGAATTTGTTAATAGGTTCTCTATAAAGCATAAAAATAGAAAAATACTTTTATATTAGTACTTCAATTATATTCATTATATTTCATTTAAAAATTGTGTCTAATATTTGATAGTGGATTTTATTGTTTTTATTATTATTAAAAGTATTTGTATTTGATTTTTTTTTCATAAATTTAATTATTTATGTATTTTATCTTATTTTTTTTAAAAATTATAATTATTAGTTATTTGAAAAATGATAAAATATGGAATTATTAGGTTATATTCTTATATATTTGTAGTAATAATATGCTGATTTTATAATATAAAAATGTCATGATGGAGAGGAGGGCCCTCCTAATATTGGCCCACCTAATCAATATTTTCTGACTACGTGCCTGTATGTATAATTAGGCATAAATATATAATGATACATAATCATTAACCGCAATGTTGTTTGTTCGTACTTCGTAGGCGAGAACATGGATTATCACGTTCATCTTTTGGAGGGTTATCAGCATCATATTCGTATATATACAGTGTGAATTCGTATTTATTCTTTAAATAATTTTTATATAGTCGATGAACTTAAGTAAATATTTTTGAAATAGTTTTTTAAGAAATTCAAGCTGCACAATATGTTTACTAATTTATCAAATAACTTTTTATTCGTATAATAGATACTTAAATCTAAAATAAAAAGTTTTCAGATATTGTCTCATGTGAAATGTGTGTTCTTAAGACCTTCAAGTCTTTAATCCTTTATCGTTTTGATACAAAGTCCAATTCCCAATGACGTGAATAAATTATATATATCTACACAACTTTTAACACGCAATTCGCTAAATGATCTACATAACTGTATAATATAATTTATAAATTGTACATTATAGTGATGTCTATACCTATCATATATTATATTTTTATAAATTTTATTTACGCATGTCGCGTATGTAATATGTGGTTGATCAATTATGTTTAATAGAATAATGATATCATAGATCTATTGTCTAAATCCAAATAATTCATCTCTTATTGTGAAAATGCTTGTATTATTGCAATGTTTTACATTACGAGTTCGTATTGTTGGTAGATACTTATTGTTATTATAATGATATTGATTCATAATAATTAAAAAAAAATAATAAAATATGTACACAATATAGATATGGTTATGTTATATAAATAATCATTTTCACACGTACTTATATTAAATACAAAAGGTTTTAGTATGTGCTACACCAATTATCTTAAATAAATATTGCGTGTTATACTTTGGTTTAATATATTTCGAAATTTTGAATCGGTTATAGTTAAGGTTGTACTTATTATTAAAATTCCGAGTAACAAGTATTTCTATAAAAATTTTTATTATATAATCAGTATAAAATTACTATACTCATAATATTCAGTGGTGTATTATAATGGAAAAATTTGGTTTATAACTAATAAGCGTGTATATGGTTTTTCATGGAAGAATTGCATGGGGGAGGGTGTCATATGATCAGAGAAAATGGTCTTATTAACACTCTAAAGTTTTATAGAGTATAATATGACGTCAGTATACACCATACGTCGAGTGTTAAGTCTGTTTTTTTAAATTTTATCTCAACCATCAGTGATATGGTTTTTAATATTTATTTTTTATTTTTTACATAGTTCAATTTCCCGTCATATATAATTAGTACTACGCAGAACGGCGTGACATCAGTGTTTAAATTTTTTGGGGCAAGTGAATATTTGTATTGTTACTTTTTTTAATGTAAACTAAACGATGGGAACGAGACAGTAATTCTTTTTTTCACTTTCATTATTTTGATTTAATAATTTTTCATGAAAAAAAATAGTACTTATTTTTTTTTCAATTTTTGTAATTAATAATATTTCTATGGAAAACATATAATATCGTATCAACAGTTGTTCGTTGCTCTGTACTGCAATTATCGTACCGATTACCGATTGAACATTTTGTAAAATAAATGATGAGTTAGTTAATTATAATGATTATGTATTAATGTGTTGTCGACAATGATTATACATAATGGTCAGGTATCAATGTATCATAGAATTTTGTGATTCAAAATTTAGTGTGTTGTTAAGCTATTAAAATATCTGGAGACAAAACTACATATTTTATGTTGGTACATAATATATTATATTAGTAATTATTAATTATTGTACAAACATTTTTCGTCTAGACCATAATTACAATAAATTAATCTAACTATAATAATAAAACAATAGTTATCACTTAACACTAACATTAAGTACAATGACATTTTATTTGATTATCTTTTACCCCATAATATTATATACTTTGTATGTTTATTTAATTAAATTTAAAGTGTATAAACAATTAAATCCATTATTGTTTTATAATTGTAATATTTTAGAGCTGTATTAATGATAATTAATAAAAAGAAAAAATAATTAACCAAGATAAATCTAAAATTTTTACACAAACTGTAATTTTTATATAACATACATCATTTTAAACTATGTCATATTACTCTTAGTAAATTAAAAATTTGAATAATTTCAACTTGCATATAAACTTGTAACAATCTTAAAAATAATGAATTATAATACCGTATAAGGATTTACCTTTTATAATTCTATAAGTTTAAAATAATACGGATTATATTTATTAAATTATTTCTTGATTTAAAATATTATCTTTTTTGATATTAACACGTACCTAAGTGATCTTATGTACGCATTACTACCTAATACTTAAAACTTGCATTATTATTTATTAATGATAAAATAATTTTCAACTGAAAGTAGGTTAATATTGTCACAGATTGACGATTGACATACATTTAATACTTTCAGATTAAATTGTTGTTTAGATTAAAACTAAATATTGTTTTATAAATTTAATTATAATTGTTAATTATTATATACCATCGCAAAATAAACATTTCATTAAAATGTTTTTTTTTACTTATAGTTTTAATGTTTTTATGAACTTGAAAAAAGATATCAAATTAAGTATTTATTTTTACTTCACAAAATCATGAAAAAAATATTACACGTGTCCTAAGTATAAACTATAATAGTTATTAGTTATTGCCCAATCGTCGTTTTATGTTGTTTTAATATTATTCCCTCGTTGAACAGTCATCATATTGTAGTTTATACAAACTTGACATTTATGTTTGAACGACTGAATAAATATACATAAAAGAATATTGTAAAATGGCATTATCAATGTATATAGTCTCAGGATATGAGTATAATTAACACAAAAATGATCCTAAGTTCAACGGTTTTATGTTTCTAAATAAAATATGATAACTTAATTTTATATAAGTAAAATAATATACATAATATGGCATACAGTTCAACGGCCGATTATAAGCTATCATTTGCTGTTGTCATTAATTCATTAAATATTAATTATACTTTATAATTTTTGATAATAATAATGCATTTGACTTTATTTTAACTGCACAGCCTACAATACCCATGCGGTCCAAGTTTATATAATAATACAATAATAGTATAATAACATATCAATGTGTATAAATTGTATCCATTTAATATACATAATTTTTATTTATACACACGAGGTACGTGTAGTGTACAATGTACGGGTGTGGTGTAATGCATTAATATTATTATACACGATTTAAAAATGTGTATTGACGATATTCTTTGTCTATTATAGGCGTCCGACGAAAGAGCACAATAATGTGAATCGAACAAAGATATAATTGATATAGTGAAAAACTAAAACGTACTGTACACAATTCATTATTATACGACTATAATAGCTGTAGGTATATAATATAATAAACGCACCGAAAGCTAATCAAGTACAACGTCCATACTTAAAGTAAAAAATATAATGTAATTAAATTACTACGAACTGCACCAGTGTTATTATTTAAATTAGGATGGACCAAATTAGCTAGTATTATACTATAATAAATAGCGAGAGAATACAAAATTGACATTTTAACAGTTTAGATGAGTAGATGTCGAGCGGAATAGGCGAAGCATTAGTTGTTGACGATATTGGATATTTGATAATGATTAATGATAAATGATAATATACAAAACGACACGTGTTATTTAAGTTTTTGTCAGTGAACACATAGTTAACGACATTAAAACGTTTGGTTATACTTAAATGTTCTCGTGTAGACATAAATTATATAATGGATACTATATTACTCTATTATTATAGTTATCCGATCTACTCTAGAATGAAAATTTAACTGAACGGTACCACGTCATATTATAAAGCACCAGGCTAGTAATTTTGGAATCGATCAGTATGGTTAATAGACCATTATATAAGTTTTCAAATTTAAAATATTAATAACTTATAATACACAAAACTCTTGCGCGAAGGCTAGTTATGTGGCCACATTTTATTTAATAAGTATTATATTTCTCACGGATTTTCAATTAATTCCTGATGTTGTATATTACGACTTACGAGTGAATAGAGGTTTGATCAAATGCAGCACATGTTGTCAAGGTTAACACTTATTGAGGTACTTAACAAATTTAAAAATATATAGGACATTAATATACATTTTTATAAACATCTATTGTCTATTTACTATTCATGATAATTTAAAAGGAATTTGAGGAGGTTCGAACTCCACAACTACTATGTATGACTGCCAATTTTACTAATTCGTTTAATTTTTATTATTTATTGAGACAATATAATATGGGCAACTGTATTCCATTTATATAAAATAAAAAAAAATTAAAATATTATGCATTAAATCATATAATTTTAAATAAAATGTATGAATAATTATGAAACTTTAATAAAAGCATGTTTTGTATTAATTCATTATACAAAAGTTAAGATAATTATTTTTACGTCAATTATTGCTCTATTTGTTTTCATAACACACTTGCAAATTAGTTGTTTTTAATTGTGCACGGTGTCTGGTTTAAATAAGTGAACTTAAATACTTTAGAGTATAAAAGCGCTTAAAGGCATAATTATTGAATTGTATACAAGTAAGCGTTTCCTTGGCCTATTAATATGTAATATTGTTTTAAAATTTAAATGCACGCATAAATTTATGTAACAATTATTAATAATAATAATATCAATGGAATTCTGTTTAAATTTCAAACTGTCAAATTCATCACAAAACATAAATTATATGTATACGAACAATATACAATACTATTTAGAATCGAAAATCATATATTTGAGTTGCCTATGCCCGTGTAATTGTTTTTGAACTTTTAAATCGTTGGTATTAGTATAGCAAATGATATACTACGGGATGGTAATCAACCAACAATTTAATAATAATTAATTTACCACAAAATTACAATTTATAATTAAAATGTATTTGTATTGGTTATAAAATAAAAATCAAATCGTCATAATATTTTTATGTTTAGTTATTAAATAAAAAAATATTATTTTATTAAGTATAAAATATGAGTTATACAAATGTGCATTGCTTTTTATAGTGTACTCGTATACAAGAAATAATTTGCAATTGGAGATAAAACAAGACAGATATAAAATATATATTTTCTAGTTTCTTTTATACCTATTTATATAATTATATGATAAAATATTATCGTATTTCGATAAAATTCCACGTGGTTTTCGTTGTAAGGCACATGATTACAATTATTCTCGTCTGATCGTCTATCTAATAAATATTATCATTAAATTTTATGACTGATGAGCACGTTGTGTAAAAATGTAATTGAAATTTTTACATTTTTACCGTATTATATTGTATAAAATAGGCATTTCATAATGCGATAATAATATATGCTATAGAAATCAAGATGACATCGAGACAGAACCCGTATATAGGTTTTTTTTTACCCCATCATAAACTTACTCGAGTGACCATTTTCGAATGGGTACATTAAAAATAAAAAACAGACTTCTTATTTAATTTTTATAATTCTATACTGCATTCAAATACTTTACACGAAATATTTTTATGAAAGAATCATATAATTAAGTTTAATACTGTATCCATAATTCGTCTAGGGGAGCAGTGACGGATTTACTGTTGGTATGGGGTAATACCCTTTCCCATGTGAGCTGTGAATTTCAAAAAATACCACGCGTGAAGCTGCTACAGCGAGAAATTAAGTGAGTGGCTATGGCTTAAAATCACGATATGTTGATATTACATATCTATAATATAAAGAGATAGACGTAGGGTAGCATGAGGCGTGTTGGAATAATATCTTACCATAAAAATAAATATACTTTTCAAAAATACTTTTTTTATTTAAGAGTTAATTTATGGAAAAAATGTAATACTTTAAATGTTATTTAGTCAAAAATCAAAATACCAGAGATGATCTCCTAGATCCGCTCGTGAATTAACGATTCCGAAAATCGTGTGCAACTGCATTGGTGAAGTGGTTTATGTTTATACATATAGCGTTTTGATTAGCGATCACCAACAACAGTTCGTGAGTACGGCTGAGCCAAGCGAGAGACTTGGATAATCGTCTGGTCGTATTGATAAGAATGTAATATTATGTTACCATAAAATATTATGTTTGTTTAAATTGTTTTGGTGCATCAGGTTAAAGAGAAGAACATGTATCGTCAGTCCGGCAGCTTTGATACTATGGTTGTGTATCGGGTAACGCACAGAGCCATCTATCAGCCGCTCGTGACCGCATGCACGTAATATACCGGTTTCAGTCGGATAGTATTCATATTGTGTTTTAAAAAAAAAAAAAATTAATTATTCGTTTCGTTTTACTGCCGCATCAGATTTCCTATCTCTCTTCTCCAATAAATAGCAGTGTAACTGCAGAGACCGATCGAAAAATCATCATCACGGTACGACTATACATATAAAATATACAGTCGGTGCCCTGACGACTTCTGGGCTTTGTGATGTAGGAGAAGAGGGAGAAAATAATAAAAAAATCGGCATCGGTCTTGACGAAGAACGGTGAAAAATTCAGAATAAAATAGCGACGAAATTCATCCGGGAGACTGCAACCACGAATGTCGACGAAAGAGTTAAAACAATTTCGAAGAACCAATGTAGTCGCAACGAGGTGAGTCAGCGCAACACTCCGCGACTTCTTTAATACAACTTGTTTACGAATTAGAATTACAAACTATTATGAAACATGATATAATCGCCAGTATCTTTCTATAAAAAATTTATGGTGAATAATTTTTTGTTCTGGGTACCGAACTAAACAACAGATGACCAAACTATTTTTGGTCAAATGAACTCTTTGACATTTTATTACGGATGTAAACGTTTATATTTATGCGCTCCTACAGCGTGTCAACAACAATTTGAAAAATCATCGAAGTAAATAATGATATTCATATCGTATAGGTGTATGGTACTATGGTGCACGGGATGACTATCATCCGTGTACAACCGTGTACACCTAAAAAAAACTATAGTTAATAACGACTTACTTCGACCAGTAGCGTAAGGTTAGCAGAAGGGATGGAATTGTTGAACATCTTACCTATTTACTTTCAAAAAATTGTTATTACATATAATGTATCATAAGTACATCTCATTACTAATATTGCGATATGTATAATAAGTAGTGTATAAATATTTATGCACATATAAGAACAAATAACTACATATTATTTGAATATACATTATTAATATATTATACGACGTTGCTGATAGGTATAAATCGTCGATTCCACCGCTCAGTGCCCAGTGGTTAATTTTTGTGTCACGGTATAATTTAATATTATATTTGTGTAATATAGTGTTCGTTACGAAGTAATATTTTCATAACTATGTACCTATAGCTACAGCATAGAAGATTCGGTTTTAGTTGTAATATTATTTCCATAAAATATACTTATAGTAGGTAGTTTCATAAATAAGTACCTACATAAATGCATGGTGTGTCAGTCTTTTAAAAAAAAGTTATAGAGGGAAAGAATATCCAAATCCCTTCCCCTATAATTAAACCTCTGACCCCAACTACCCCGTGTACATGCTTTTGAATATATCTATATCATGGTAATAACTCAAGATTCGATTTTAGGTCATTCAATTGTCAATTTCAAATAGTATTAATATCATCATAATACATATTATCAAGAAAGTCTTATAACTTATTCAACCACCGACAATATAAATATATAATATGCGTTTCAATAAAATAATGTATTCTTATAAGTTATGACTTTATGAGTATTACTATATTATTGAGTAATATTTGATATTATGGTTAAATAGCAATAGGTATTATAATATTATGTCGGTGCGCACCCGCGATACGTGATGAAAAAATCAGACTTTGTACGACTTCGTTTTCCGCGTGACCTTTAAAAGTTATATCTACGTAGGTACATCGCCGTAACGTCGGAATTCCCTGTATAATATATGGCGACCGACAGGCATATTTATGGCCACAGTCGCATAATACTTCAATAGTTGTAAATATTATGATCACATCGTGCGAGGTACAATCACAATTCATAAGCGTATTTTACAGTGGCTTTTATTGAATAACATATAATAATATGCCTACCTGTGACAATATTACTGCAGTAGTGCAGTTGTTGCAGTATAAAATTATAACCGCTATGTACACACGATCAGCGTTTATACATATCCCCACAAGATGTATCGTATGACAGGACAAACGTATTATATTATATATAGGTACCTAAGGTATCTACATCAAGATGTCTGAGTGGTATTATTTGTTAGTGATACTATAAATTACAATTATTGTATAAATGTCGCAGACTAGGTATATAATATTTTTGTAAAAAAGGTGACCTATTCACTATTCTATTTTTGCAATTATACACAAATTTTTAATATACAGAGATCGTGAGAGTTCAGACGATTTATAAACTAAGTTTATTGTTTTGCCAAACTGCTGATGATTTTATTGTGTAAGTATATAACAATGAAATTATATCAAATGCTTATTATTACTAATAAATATTTCATTTACATATATTAAATAAGTACATTGTACATATCATAAATGTACAGTACTATTAATATGAAAACTAGTGAAATGATGGAATTAAAAAAAATATCAAACGAACTGCTTCCCGCAGAGTTCCTATATCTGTAGTATAGTATAGCTTATAGACTATAGTTAACATAACTTAGATTTATCGTCGTATAATACAACATAATATTATATAATATGCGTACACGATGACGAGTGGTCTTGTAAAATAGATACTTTTTAAACGTATTAGTCATGTATAATTACATATGCATACATTGAAAAGTAATTTAAATGTATAATATAGAGTAATTAAAAAAAAAATAAATATTTGAGTATATAAAATACAGATCTTTAAAATAGATGTTTATAAATAAATACTTGCAAGTACTAAACATTTTTCAAATAAATTTTTTCTACTTTAAAAATTAAAATACATTAATTTATTTAAAGTTTGGTTGAGTATAGACCACATACCATAAAATATTTGAATCGTGAGTATAGTGAGTACTATGAAGTGTTTATCTCTATTAAGACGTATTTTCAATTGTATTTTAAAATTAATGGGTGGCCACGTGTACCGAGTTTTATCTAGATACTTCTATATATTTATAGTGGCATTTATAATTAAATGTATGGAAGTAAAAATAATGAAAATAATTATACATATTTTAATTTGAAACTTTTTATAAAAACCATTAGTACCATTATACATTTCTATTTCCTATTAACCACCACAATTCAACTATATAATTGCAAAATATATGCCCGAGAATTCCTCGCATTAGGATCATTCCATTATCGAGATGTGCTCATGAACTGCAGAAATGTACTACTAATATCAAGTATGGTCCGGCTCAAAATTATACTTAGTACTTGGATCGGGAACCGCTGAACAATTGACGATATTATTATTAATTTTACTTTAATTTTAAAATAGTTTTAAATCATGGGACAATAGGTAAAGTGATACGATAAACTCATGATCTAATTTTTGAATAAATTGAAATAGTAATGTGATAAATGATAATGTACCTGTTAAAAATAATATGTATCAATGATACGGACTATAAATGTATATACTGTATAGTAGCCAGTAGGTATTAACTATTTCATAATTATTTATTTCTTTAAAAATGATAATAATTACTATAAATTTATATTTGTAAATAAAGTATAACGATTAAAATTTTGGGTAGGTGTATTATATGATTTAATCATTATTGTAATCGTTAAGAAGAATTTAGTACATTTTGTGAGGTGCTATAGACGTATTCGAAAAAAAATAATATATCTTTGTTAAATCAATAGATAAAATGTCTGTTATAAAATTAATTTGGGCCGCTCATTATATTGCTAAAGAATACTCAGTTGTGCATACTTTCCAGTATACCACTGTTCGTTCAGAATAGTCTTAAAAAAAATTGGTGCATCAAATAATTTCACAGATGAAAGTGTTGTTAATGAGTGACAACTTTCTCAAAACTATAGTCTATAGGTACGTGTAAAAATTAACGATCAGCCAAAAGTTATACTTATATTATAAAAAAAATGTGTATATTACAATTAAAAATATTAAAAATACGTATAAGAGTATTTTAAAAGTATTAGAATAATTTTGCTCAAGTATATCTTAGGTACAAAAGACAAGACTGACAACAAGTATAAACATGGAACGCAAAAAAAAAATTTTTGAATTCGTTTGAAACCTACACGAAAAGTCAATTTAAGTACAATACATTTATGACTTATGTATATAATGATCGCATTGATGAATTTGACCGTATTTTTTTCAATTGACAAGAGGAACTTCGCCCACGGACAGGACGGCGTGAGTGCCATAGCTGAGACGACAAATTATTACGAATGAGTGCCGCCGCACAAGTATACGTAAGTATATACGTACATATTATACAGATACATCATGTACTTAGTATGAAAATATTATATAATATTATACGTATAATGTGATAGTATTATATATTTAAGTACAGACGACTATAATAATATAATTCGATGTTGGCACTCGGTTTCTGTATGCGCGTGCACCACGACGACGCGATGCAAATATTATTGTAACAATGGTTTTGTGTTTAAAATATTTTAAACGTTTATGCCTACCAAATAAATAAAAATCCGAACGTCGAGTTGTACTTCGCGAGACCGGACGAACATGCGCGAGTTTAAAATTTTAACACGAACCCGTGTTGAATAATGTTAAATTTGAACAACGTTCAATTCTGTTTTATAAGGTACATGTCATATAAGTTTGAATTAAACATGTCGGTTGATAACTTAGGACTTGAACTTGGTTTACACTGTCCAACATCCGGACGAAAATTCAATGATACATAATTTATCTTTAAACTATTAAATAACAAAATAAGTTTCCTGAAATACTGAATAGTCGCTTAACGACTATTTTTTACGTGTCTTTCCAATATCAATCATATATAGTTTTAATGAGTCTTTAAGTCGCATGTTTAGAGAATGCAACTTTTTGATTGCTTTTGACTTAATTTTGATAACGAAGCTAAACTTTGCTGTTTGTGCCTAGGTTTGGATAAATTACTATAATATACAATTTAATTTTAATACTCTATAATTACTGTCCTCAATATTCATAATTACTGTTCTTAATAGTTAATATTCTAAAATTGTTCTTTTCTGTTTTGTTTTCTGTATAACATGTATGTACACTCTTTATTCGAATGAGCATTACCCAATAAATAAATAATAATTATATTATTATTGTTTAAGTGGGTATTAGGTAATAACTAATAAGTGAGTAAAGAGTTTGGGTATTAAATATGCATTTGTTTTTAATTTGTATTTGTCTCATGTGGAACTGTGTATAAATTAAATTCATATACTTTCGAATTATATTTGCTTTTTCACTTTTTTGTTTTTCACCAAATGTGTTCTATGTTTATTTAAAATATTTGAAAATAATATGTTAATGTGATGTATTTGTATGTTTAATGTACACGATGGTTCAAATCGGTTGCAACGTGTAAAAATGTTGTTTATTTAGTATTGTAAGCTTTGTTTTATATCGATATGAAAGATAGCAAGGAATTTAGAGAAAATTGTAAAATACTTATTTTGATTACTTCAATACGCTTATTGTATTTTTTAATTTATTTTAATTAATAATATAAAAATCAGCGAAACAAATATGTTTTTAACTTTAAAAATATAAAATATTTTTAACGGTTTTTCAGGTTTCTTAATATTAGATTACTTTTTAGTACTTCATTTTTTAAATTGATTGTTTAAAACTACATTGTTCAAACACTCTTAATACTATGGACAAATCTGTTAACCCGCATTTGTTGTATATTAATTTAAAATTATAGCACACTTGGTTAATCTTAGTTTTTCAGTATCTTCTACATATATAATAATACACAATATGAGTCATGTTATAGATTTATTATATTGATTTTGTTTTAATGAATGTTCGAGTAATCATAAATATGCTGAATGAGTATAAATACATACTACCTAAATAGTAATGTTGGTACTCGTAATACGTTTATTACTGTTTGCCTTTATGCCTGCGCATATGTCAATATCCACGATTTCTATATCGTCAATATTGATGAAAAAAACGTTTTCAAAAATGACTACAAATTAGAAATAATGACCTGTCGGAGCCAGTTTTCGTGTTTAAATTTATTTGTTGTACCCACCATGAGCCAACAGTATCTTTAGCTGCATTGAAGCTTACTGCGTTTATACGTTATTATAATATTCGTCCATCGCGTGACATCAAAATTCTATTGCGTTAATTTATGCAGTGACGGCCCGCATAGTGCAAGTCAACATAGTATTAACACTGAAACTATTAATTTGTAATCAAAAACCAAAATACATTTATCTGTGTAAACGGATTTCCTATGCATAACAACAAGACATTAACATGTATTACATCGTATAAAAAAATCCCACAGCGTAAATGTGCAATTTCACCAAAATTTTAGTGATTAATTAATATAATAAGAAAGCGCATAGTTATTGCATTATTACGAGAAACAACACAACAATGAGTGACTTGGTGACGTAGAAAGTGAACGTATGATTATATTATAACGACATTATTGTTTAACATTCATCAGCTGCTCCTGCAGGTCTCGTAGTCGAGTATTTGTTCCGAATCGTGCGTCGTATGTGTGCAGTGTGAGTCAACCGGAAAATTAACATTCGCGGGAAAAATATTAGTCGTTAAAGCACATTTTTCATATGAAGGTTATATACATGGTACCGTATGGATGACCTCTCTATGCGATTTCGTCATAGACATTATAAGATTTATAATACGTTTTTTGTCGTCATCTATTTCGTGCTTTTTGTAAAACGTGCTAAGATCACATGTTGTCAAATCACCTGCACCGAAGATTATTCGTAAATTCCGGTGCATATATTTACCTATACATTTCAAGTCGAAACGCTAAATTATGCGCGCGGCGGCAAATACGTGAGAACCAACGCGGCGAATGATGGAGGTAAAAATAAGAAGAAAAAATCAGAAACGATTAATAAAAAAGATAACCGAGAGAAGAAATGTTCGGAAATAAGTCTTATTACACTGTGGCGGCCGACCGCATTGCGGTGGTTGCGATGGCCTTCGCCCATACGTCTGACGAAGACCCAAAATGATGTTGTCCGGGGCAAGAATGCGCGGGATATCCGTTCGACTCCGACTCTAATCGTTTACAATTACTCGCACAACATAATCGTAGATAACTTACTGGTTACTAGATACTTACATGACTACACACCTATTGGGCGCGGAAATTCATTAAAATTTCAGGATGACTAATATTTTAACAGATTTTTGTGTAAGGTGGTAGGAGTGGGAGGGGGGAAACCATCTACAAAAATTAATATAATTTTATATTATATTCATTCTTTTTTATTTAATCATATATCGTAATAGATAGTTAATAGCGATTTTAATTTCATTTTTTTAACAGCAATGCCCATCAACCACGATCAACTAAAGATATCATAAACGTATAATCATTATTACTTATTTGAACAGCTAGCGTTATTAACATAGATTTATTATCTGCAGTTATTGTATTTTTTGTTACTCAACAATAGTATATACAAATAAGTTACATAATTAGTGGTGCATGTATTTTTACTATTACATTTTTTAAGGTGTTGGATGATTTTAATTATGATATATACCATATATAGGTACTTAGCTACATTATGAAATATCATGTTGATAGGACCTTATTTACGCCACCATAAATCATGATTAACTACCTATATCAATACTCAATACAACTATAATTAATTAATAAAAAATCGTTACAACGAACTCGAAAAACAATTTAGGGGGGCATAGTCCCCTATTTATGTAAATTAAATTGTATTTATGGTATGAATTATATTGTTTACTAGACAAATACTAGTAATTAATATACTCACCAACTAAATTTTATCCGAGCGGGATACCGCGACCTCATACGTAGCTATATTACTGATGTTGAATTTTTTCGAAATTATATTGTAATATATTTTTGATCCATAGATCAAAATCGGTAGATCGACAAGCCGAACAATAAATAACAGAATTATTATGTGTAATGATGCATTACGGGAGCCTTACGGCAAATCTCAAGCCGCAACTATGGCATAGATCGGATTTTTAAATTAAAAATGTGTATTAAAATATTTTATTACCCATCTTGATGTAAAGATTTATTATTAATTAACAAAAAATATTTATTTTTTTATTTAATCGGCATTTAATTGTTTAAATGTTAGAAGATTGTAGAAATATAGATCATATGAGATATATTTCATAGGATACATGTTGCCATTCTATATCGGTCAACCATTAAACTAAATAAAAACAATTTAAAAAAACCTAAAATATTGTAAAAAGTATATATTATGATTTATGTTATATGTAACTATTTCATACTTCAATGGTACGTATATAGGTAAACCGCTTTTATGTATGAAGAATACAGTAACTGATCGATAAAATGAGTGTATTCAATTAAATGAACCTCTCCGCTTAAATAATATGATAAACATATATAATTATAGGTAGTGGGTGGGCTTTTTTACATATTATACATTGTCGTGCGTACCTATGTGGAAAAGGCTTTTTTCCAATCCGTTTCGACTTTAATATTCGAGGCGTACTAATCGATCTATATATGCCCTTTTTATTAAGTTTTTGAATCTCGTATGTAAACGATTTTCGATCGGATTACACATCACGCATCCCCTCCCCACCAAAAATAAAACCATATACATACATAAGTAAGAAAAAAACTGGAATCATTATTATCTCCTTCGGTGACGACGTAGAGCTAACTCTATGCCTCTCTACCACTCACCAGCACTGCTGGTGAGTGGTGTCTATATCGTCCATCGATTTCATATTATACTATATTCGAGGAAAAAAATAACATTGGCGGCGACCACGACGAATGGTATTATATAAGTTGAGGCAAATTAATTGCTCTTCTACATCCATGGCAATGGCGTACGGTTGGTCGTTTACGACGATTTACATGCATAATTATACACTTGGAGGTTTATTTTTATAGACACACATACGACCACGTTCGACATAATAATGTGTAGGTACCTATAGTATCTATAAAATATTTAAATCCAATGTACACGCGAAACCCGCCGACGGGCCCGTTGCTGGATCGCGTGATCATAATGTAGGCTTTATAATATTATAAACTTATAACTTGTTAGTATAATTAGTGTAAGTATCGATAAAATATCTATTATTATTTCGACTTTATTTTATAATATTAAAACGATTGTTTTGATTTTAATCGAAATTATTAACTGCAAATAATAAGTCTATAATCTAACCAGTAACCATTATGAAGATCATTTAATACAATTTTTTAAGTTTTGGTGTAATTTGATGCAAAAATGTACGAAAAAACTTTGCCTTGATCTCAGGACGTATAAATGAAATTTAAACAATATTTGATTTAACATATTATTATTGTGAACTTAGAATAATCATGAATTTTACTATAAAACCTAAATAAAAATAATAACATCTTAATACACCAATAAATTAGCATTATACACAATACGCATACTCTCAGTACATCACATCCTGTTCATCATAATAGTACTTTTTTAATACATAATGCCACAAATTTTTATAAATCAGAACTTATCTTATAACATGATCTCCTCAACACTCGGACCAGATCTCCAAGACTTCAACATATTCCCAACATTGATTAAAAAATTAATTTCCTATAGCAAATAAGTAACTTGTAACCTAATTAATCATATTAAAAAGAAAATATTAAAAAAGTAAATAATCAAACTTTTATACATACTCATAATAGCCATATTATTGTTTTCAAATTTCGATATTATATTTATTCAATAACTAATAAAACTACTTTTATTTGACAAAATACACAATAAGAAAGATACACATAAAAAGATTGAATATGTAAACTTTTCTGTAAATGCAGTGAATTTAGGAAAATATGTTATTTAGACTTTAGCGATACTTGCTGGAAATCGACTTTGGATGGTATTTCTTCAAAAAAATGATTTTTCTTACCTCTCCAATAATAAAAATTTAATGGAATAAGGTGAATAAATTGTTGTTGACTATCATAAACGTCAAAGAAAAGATTTCCGCTCGAAATCGTTTTTATAATCGTTTTCTTAAAATCGAATACCCGGCTTAGTTATCTAATTTTTTTTATTTCATTGCTTATTTTGTAAATATACATATGTGTATAAAACTGTATATTTGATATAACAGTCGATCAATAATGTTTATTGTTCAATCTGTTTCATATAAAAAAAATGTTTTGTCTATTTTATTCCGTAGGAACCGCAGCGTACGGCAGCGATTTCGTAAATCATTGGTCATCAGAAACGGTTGTCTTGAAGAAAACAGGAAATTCAAATTGCAATCAAGTAACAATTCTTTTAATCAAATCCTTACTGAATTTACAATTTTATTTTTTTAAATCATAGCCATATGAAATGTATTGCGGAAATGCAGATTGAGTTATTCAAGATTAATTTTAGTAATAATAATACCATTTAATATAACGATTAAATCGTAAAACCTATTGCCATCGTGAAATAATAAATGTAACTATTATTTTTAATAGTAAAAATTATAATCGACCAAGATAATTGCTCAGTCGATGCGGTATGAGGTGCGCCATCTGTTGAACGCGGTCAGTAGACGTGATTTAAAAAATTTCGTGTTTTTGTATGTTTTCCAAATTTGGTGAAAAATGTATATGATGACACGAGCGAAATAGGCTTTTGGGCATTTTCAACTCAAATGAAATTTGCAAAAAAATAAAAATAATTGAATAAAAAGTTGCAAAAAGGTTCGCCCGGACAGGGACTCGAACCCTGGACCCTTAGGTTAAAAGCCTAATGCTCTACCGACTGAGCTATCCGGGCTATTGAACGTTGGTGGTAAAATAGCTTAATTTAAACATAATATATATGTTTATAAATATAATTTAACTAAATTTCATAATCAAATGATGTTTTTACAATAGGCTCGTATTTTTATTATGTAATTTATAGTTCTGACGTATTTACAAATTATAATATAAATTTGTTCAATAATGAATAATTATATATACGAATGGACTCGTAGTCCAACACTCCAACGAGTTTTCGTGGAAGAGGTAATTTTTATTGGTTCATATTGTTTATGTATCTATGAATGTACAATTTTAATTTATATTATAAAGGCAAGGCATTTTGGACAAAAGGTGAGGCCTTCCGCTCTATTGTTCAACAAGATCATCAAAAGCGCTTAAAAGTTTCTTAAAAAGTTATTGCTACGACGCTACGCATATTTTACACCTACTACTATTAAAGTCTAGGCCCAAGACCCTAGTGCCTACTATAAGTTATAAGTTTATATCTTATATTGGTATTATTTAACTGATGGAAATTTGCAACAGCAAACCTAATAAATAATGATTAATTTATTGAATCGTTTCCGAAGGCTTAATAGATAAGTATAATAAATTAAAGTACAATATCATTCTATTATCTATCTACTAATAAAAATTGACTCAAGAAAAAAATAAAATAGCAAAAATACTGTATAGGCGTAGCTGGTACCTAGGCACCTACTGGCTACTATAGTACAACACAGGCATATATTTTTCTAATAGGATAAATAATAATATTATGTACTATGTAGTATGAATGTATGATAATAATGTATACAAATTATGTAACGTTTAATATAATATTATACCTATAGGTATCTATTATATATTTTAATATTTATATAATATACAATCAATTATTATTCTTTTAATTAAGTATAATATATCGATAATCGGTATACCGACGTCCGACGGGTTATTTTAGTACCTACTTACTTAATAACCTTTATAATATTATCATATTATGTGCATAATATAATATGATATATTTGTTGAAAATTAAACTTGTATTTAAAAGATACATTTCATATCGGTTTAGTCGCTTTTGGCAATTATAACAGGGTATTTTTATATTTATAGTATTATAAATAATTAATAATGATAATTTTTTCAAATCCAAATCAAGTAATGACTCATTCTTTATTAGAGCCCTGAAACTTGCTAATTTAGTCTCCATCTCTTTAGATTTTTTCAATACTCCTCGTGATACTTTCAGATTTAAGTCAATTATGTTTTTACAAGAAACTTTATAATTTTAATTTTAATATTAGTTTTCGTCAATCAGTGATTTCTTTATTGTTTCTTATTGTTATTATGTATTTTATACTTTTAATTATTTGTATACTTATATTTATACGTTTCAATATTATTTAATGTTGTATTTAATAATTGTTATTTTCTGTAATTAATTTTTGCTATACATTATTGGTCTATCTATCACTTTCAATTTTGTAAAAGGGCTAGTCCCGTTGAATTCTAAATAAATAAATAAATAAAGACCTTTTTATCAACCGTCGATTAATATTTATATTTTACACGAATGGATAAATATGTTCGATAATAATATATTTTGATATATCAAATCGTACAATATTCCATTTAATATTATAATTATAATATGTTATGTTTTTTGTCTAATTATAATTGTAGGTACTTATTTTATTCAGTTTATTATTTTTTTTTTATAAACGATTAACTAGAAAAATGATTAAATTGTAATTTTATTATTGCCATAAAAAAATTCATCAGAATTTTAAGTGATTAAATTAAAAATGTAAGAATATAGTAGTTACTATAATACAGAATCAGCCTATTATACATAAACATAATATGATATAGCTTGTATGACTAGTATTAAGTGTTCAGATTCCACAGAAAATTATTAAATATTATTCATCTTTTAAAAAAAAAAATTTTTGTTATGAGTTTAATTTAAATACTTACGGGGTGGAGGAGGGGTCTATCTAATAAATATTTGTTTATAACCTTAGTTGTTTTAGTCTAAAGTAACTTTTTAAGAATGAAATTTAAAAAGAGTAGTTACAATGAAATGCTTTTGAAAATTTAATTTTTAGAACGAGTGTTTTATCTGTTTAAACGTTTCCTATTTTATTTACTATCAATATATATACATATTATATACACTCACAAACATACAAGCATGCATTTTTAGGGTATTACATTACACATAACTCAACTCTTATAATGATAGATTTACTATTTATTATTTGTATTAGACACATGAAAATATGACATGTGTTTCATGCATTTGAGGAACGTAAATAAACATTATCAGTTAAACGCTCCCTTATTATATCATATTGAGTGTTTAATAATACACATATCAACGTTATTAAGTGTGAAATAACTATAAAATATAATATTGTACTAGTTATCTCCGTGCATTTCATTTTTCATTGCCTGTACAAAATGCATCGGTGTTAAATTTGGTTACCTAATGCTAACAATATAAACATTTGGCGTAACGCGTGTGGATGAATAATTTTTTTGATTTTCTGATTTGGCGTATAGATAGTATTTCCAACATATCAACTTTATGCGTTATTTTTTTCAGACCATAATTTGCATTATTTTTTTAAAGTTATTTTTCTTTTTTTTACGACCCAAAGTTGATTTCCTTTACATTCTTGACCTAAAACTAACAACTAATAAAGTTTCAATAATGTGAACCAAAAACGACGAAAAAGTTTTGCATTATTATAATACATCAACTATTCATTAAAATATTCATTACTAACAATAACTAATAATAATTGGTAATAAGTGTAAAAATAATAGGTATCTTTATTTGTGTATTTGCCGATTATTTAAAAAATTGATAATACTCGATTTTCCATTAACTTATAAAACCAGAAATAGATTTAGAATTTACTCAAGAATGTATTATATCATTAAAACAAAAAATTAAGATAATCATATGTGTAGTTTCAGAGAACATACGTGACAACGATTTTCACTTATATAGATATAATCATATAACTATTAACCATGATGATTTATTGGTTTTAATTTTAAAGCGAGGTTTAGGGCAATGGAGTTTCTACAAAATTCTAGTACAACGCATACATTTTTACCAATCTTCGTAAATATCAGAACAAATATAGGTAGTAAAATGATAAACATTATTTATGATAATATTATATAGTTATTAACAATAAGGTATTAATGGTTTAAGAATTTATATTGAACTTGATATTTCGGAATGAGTTGCTTACACTGAAAACTACGACTGAACAAATTGTAGTTAATTATCATGTATATGATATAAGTATATATATCTATAAAAAATGCATAGCATTTTTACTTAATCTCATTAGGTACCTTTAAAAACGCATCTACGCATGATAAAAATGTGTAGTGTGTACATATTAAATTTAACACTCGCTGTAAATCGAGTAAACAATAAGTTATACTATACTCAATAGAAATGCATTTCTAAGAAAATAGAAAAGCTATTATCTATAAATACCATAAACATGTATTCAAATTTCGAAGTGAGATCAATTTAGAAGGTTGTAGATATCGCATGTTTTATTTTGTAATTGTTACGAGTTAATTTCAAGCACATCTTTTCTTCTTCGGCGACACTATTATACCTGCAGTTTTTTAAATTTGCGGTTAATGTTATTATTTGTTAGTTTATAGGTATTATAATTTATAATACATATTTTAAAAACACAATTGTGAATTTATAAATTATTTAAATATCCTTAAAATATGCTGTAAGAATAATCAAATTTGTTCTTCAAAGATAATGACTAATGAGTAAATTCTGAGTATAGATATTTAATAATTCTGTATCTGTATTGATTAAATTTAAAAAATAAGAATAATATATTGCTTATAATATTAAAAATAATCTGTCGTATGATTCGTGATCACAATTAGTTATATAACATATATTTATGTATACAAAAAAAATCATAAATGATAAATGCAATAAAAATTTAAATAACCTTTTATATGCAATTTTAGTACTGCAAGGTACGAGCATATACTCGTACTATCTAAATATATCAAATTAAAGATCTTATTTAAAATGGTTTTGAGTTAAATCAGATGTATGTCTCACTATATTATGATATTATGATTTTTTGATCGAGATTCAAATTCAAATTAAAATATAAATGTAGCACGGTAGTCCTGTAGCGTGTCATATGCTTAAAAAAAAATATGGTAGATATATATTATATTATTATAATACATTAAATATTATAATAATCATTAGTTATGACATATGTTATAAACATAATTCATATATATTATTAAGATAACCGTATTGGTTTGGTGAAAATCGTAATTCGTTTTAAATACATTTTGTACTATCTTTATTTTTATATTTAAGTCACCTGCAGTCACCGTATGATAAAAAGTAATAAGTATTTACTGCAGTTAATCAAGAATTTGGAATATAAATGTAAATTTTTGTGCGTCATTACATGAAATATTCTGTATTGATTATCGGATTTTATGTGACCAATCCCAATTACGTGTTGCGTACTTATACACGTTAGTATATCTGATTCTTGTTATTCTTCGAGCATTAAACTTAAAAATAATAATTTTTAAATTGTATTTATGTTGATATGTATATTGTATGCGTTCCTTTAAACGCAATTTTTCGAAGAACAATATTATAATATGTTAGTAGAATTGACTAGTAATAACCCTTTTATCGATTTCGTTAATAATAAAATAACTTCTAATTTCCAATCATTTATAAGACAGTGCTGTAAGTGCCTTTATCATATTTAAATATTATTTCTTAGTAGTTGGTTGTGGTTACAGTCCATACCGTACTTCATAGTGTGCCAGTGTCTACATAGATACACTGCAATCTATTTCTACATATCACGTACGACTCATTAATTATTATCGTATCATATTATTATAATTTTTAATAATAATAATTGTTATTATTATATTCATATTAATTAAATATCGGATTATATTAAAATAGTTTCAATTTCTTGCGTGACATAAAAAATATTGACTTTATAGTTGCTGAATTTAATGTGTTTTGTTAGGTGTATGCTAACTTATATAATGACAGAAAATTATTTTTACATAAACCAATATTTATATATTATCGTAATAACTGTGTATAATTTAAAAAAAAATCTTGCATCATCGGAATAAGTTGTTAAAACTGAAGAAATACGACCTTTACTTGAAATGTATTCAAAAGTATTCTACAGCACTGATTATAAACCTAGGTTTTTACTCTTTACTCTTTGTACTATAGATATACGACTACACTAATATTATTGTGTTTAACAATTCATAGGTACCTACTAAATATTTTGAATATTTTCGCAGACGTCAATTATTATTTCTTGTTTATTAAAAACATTACTTTATAAAACCTAAACGTTTCGTTCGTAAAAAATAAATTGAATGTAAAATAATGAAAGAAATCACGCGATTGAATATTACTATATTCTAATTTATTTTACAGTTAATTTAATAATATACATGTTAGTCGTTAGCTGTTAATAAATCTATCTATAATAATGCGTTTCGTAGTATTATCTAAACTATGAATTATAATTCATAAAAATATAATTGCTTAGAAATTAGAATAAGCTAACCAAAATTTTTGCAGAATAAATTGTGTAATATTTGATTTATGTTAAGTCACGGCATGATCGTTTATGCGAGATAAAACTATCTATTCGTTTTATAGTGATTACTATATTATTGTATACTCTAGTTCCAGAAGAAAAAATATATGCCATTGAAAATAATTATATTAAATATAATTTTTTATTACTTGTAAATTATTTAACCGAATGCATTAATGTTAATAATAATGAATTAATATTTTATTTTACGTTTTTAGACATCAAATCAATGAAACGGTTATCGGCTATTTCACAATCGTATGAAACTATGTTTGTACACCGCACTATCACAAAAGTCGAAATCACATTAAAATTATAGTTTTCGGGGAGGGGAAAAAGTGACGCAGTAAAGTCAGTTAAATGTGAGAGGTGGAATTTTAGAGGTACCCATAACATAAATCATATATAAATTATATTATATTTTATTTTATATATTTCATCATAATATACAAATATTTTTTTAAATTTTGAAGATAAATATACAATCTATTTAGAATAACACAATAGGCGTATGTAAAGAGAGCAAAAAAAAAAGTAATAATAATAACACCAGATTATAGTTTAATAAAGACGTCATTCCGCAGTAATACATAACTTAAAGGTTAAATAAATTAATACAATTTTTATTTTTTTACATGTGATTATCATGGAATAATTAATACTATGTGATAAAGTGGTCATTAATGTATTTCATTTCATTGGAGAAATTTTAATAACTAAATTTTATGAAGTAGACAATATTTTAATCACTGATGTAAAAACAATAATTTAAAGCTCATCTAGAAAAGTTTAAAGAAATGTATCAAATTTGAGTTTTCAGAACCAATGATTATTATAGAACAGCGGTTCTTAAGCTGTGCTCTACGGTACTTATGTTGGGAGTCTGCAGCAGCCTTAACACATAATATATGTACGTCAATACGTGACGAATTGTAAAAGAAAGGTAATCGAAAAAAAATGGTAAGGGAGTCTGTGATTTCTAAAAATCTTTGATCAGGGGTCTGTGATCTACAAAAGGTTAAGAACCACTGTTATAAAATATAGATTAAAATCTATGTATAGAAAAAATAAAAACATTAATCATGTGTCGTAGCTTGTAATTAATACTTCAAGTGTATTTAATTTATATTTCGTCCACTTAAAATTTATAGAAAATAATACAATAAAATAACTATAGAAACACGCAAAATTACATTATTTCAAAGTTTAGACCTCATTGAAGAAGCTGAAAAAATATGGAATATTATGTAATCAACATAAAGAATAAGATGACCAACTGTAATTAAGAAGAATATTAATGCATCATTTAAGTATCAATATAATATTCAGAGTAATTCATGAACCATACCAATAAATTCCAAAAATGTCGGAAGTGATAGGATCATATTTTAAAATCCTTAATTACCTATCTAAAATGTTGTTATTTAAATGATAATCACTTTATTGTATTGTAAATATGTAAGAAGGAGATTCTTTTAAATTTTGATGGTTACAAATCAAAATTCGAATAAATAATTTTTTATTTATTAAACTTTAAGTACTTTAAAGATAATTTATTATAGTACCTACTTCACTAATAGATTTAGAATGGATGTGGCCGATGAAGAGCGTGATTTGAAAATGATAATTATTTATTTAAAGTCATATAATTTTTTTTACAATTTTATAATTTTCAAAATATCTGAGTAAAATAAAATAAAATATTAGATCTATTTTATATGTTTTATAAATTTGTTATTAAGGACTATTATTTATTAGTGTTCTTAGAAAATAAAGTTAGATAACTCAGGATGTGCATATGGTGGGTAAGGTTGCATAATGGCAAATGTGATTCATAATTTAGTATTTTTGGGGTTTGGTAGAAGTTTAAATGTATCAATGTTAAATTTTAGCTCCCCAATAGAAATTATATTAAACTTTTACTGATATTGAATAGATGAGATGTCTGCAAATATGTAATCGCTTTAGTCTCTAGAGAGCCAATGACATTTTGAGTAGTCGAGCTCAAAAATAGTTACTCAATTTAAACGTTTAACATTTAAAATATTGTTGTTGATATATATGTGTAATGTTGTAATCAATACCTACACAATAATCGTAGTTCGATTTACTGCTTTTGTTGTTTGATGATTTTTTTATACAAATAATACAAATAATACATCTTGAGTACTTACATACATATAACTATAACTATATGTACAATTGGTTAATGTTATAGGTACGTAACTTATATATTATAACCTAACTGCCATGAATGATAAAGTATCATTGATTTAAAATAAAAATTACTTAATTTACAATATTATACCTATTATTTTAATTATTTATTGTTATAACATATTATTTGTGCTTTATTTACTGTTTATATTATGATATATATATATAGGCTCAAAATTAAAAAAATTATGCGTTCCTTGCTGAAAGCACACATAATTATACCTTTTACGTAATAAAATGTTATAATATTTGATACAAGAATTGTTTATTCATATTTTTTATCAGACACTTGCCGCAGCAGTAATATCAATAAATTATGTGGACTACGTGAGTATTGCAACGCGTGTAAAAAGTAAGCAAATCGCGTGCCTATACAGTATATTTTTCAAAAAATTTACACCGTTTTTAAATATTTTTGTTATATATTTATATTACATTGCTGGCGTCGTTTTGGAAACAAATTTTAGATTTAAAATGTGCGACTATTCATTTGATCTATACAGATCCACTGCAGCTGCTCGTCGGATAAGGGTACGACCCTTATTTTTAAATTATAGGTTACTACGATTAGGGGACCTCCTAATTTCCATTTAGTTTAGATTGGGGATGTATATTTTGAAGGGAGGAACTATCACCACCTGGATATAGTTAATATAAAAATCTATTTTATATAATATGTATATTATATAATTTAAATAAATTCCAATATTAAATACTTAATAATTTTGTTATTTTCAAGAGATAGCAGAAGTGTCGATATATTACGAAATATAAAGTTATTCAATATATGTATAGTTGTGTGGGATAAAGATTATAACAATGAAATAAATCATGAAAATATTAAATTTAAAAACGATGACTATTTTAAATTCATTTTATATTTATAGACAATTATATACTCGTACATATATAAACGTAATATATATTATGTACAATCATTCTGGGTTTTATAATTTTTTTAGTGGATTATTAATAGAATATGAGTAAATTTACACAATATTTATCAACTATCAAGTAATACAAAATAGTAAATTGATTTGGTATGTTGTGCTCATATTTTTATGTATTATACAAAATAGATAGCTGAAATACATTTTTTTAAACCTATGCTAAGAATAAATTTATATTATGATGAGAGACCATTGATATAACTATATAAGCTTACAAAAACCAAGAAAACTAATTTCCCATCATTCGAAGTCTACATATTTGATCGATATATTCTTCATAATATAATAGTAAGAACCGAATGTCGACTAGTGTTTACAGTTTGTCTTAAATGGCGCCATCGCTATCTCAACAAAGTTTTGGTGCATCGGTTTTCAAACACAATAAAATCACAATAATAGGAAAACCTTTATACCAAATATAATCATTAATCAAATAGTGTTAATTATTCGTAAAATATATAACTATCATTTACTAGCAGTTATCACTATAATATAGTACATAGTATAATGTGAAAAGCACAATAGTACAAGTAGAATCTATACTGCTCAAGGTAAATTAAGCAGACGGCCTTAATTCTAATACTCACTCGATTTGTTTTAACATTATAAAATCATCATCATAATAAGATATATATTTAAAAATTTCACCAGCAAATTTTCAAAATGCATTTTTTATTATTATTTATTAATAATATTAACAAAAATCAATACACGACACCCGTTGTCGATTTAGTTACCTTAGTCTAATGATAAATACTATATGGGTATTCGATAATTGAGTTCAAAGTATTTTCATATGATTGAGAGGTCAAACCGTATTACTATAAATACCCGTATTATAAATTATTATAAAACCATAGGTAATTAATTTACAATGAAAATAATATATTTTTTTTTGTAAAATTTGTATCAACTTAAACGTTTAAAATTGAATAATAACCAGTGGGACCTCATATTCTTTGCAGTCTGAAATCTACAGTGGGCCTGTGGGTGATTTTATGTCTGCCACTTTATCATTACGCCTCCGATCAAGCGTAATATCTTGACATGCATAAATTATTATTACAAACACGTATTTTCACATGTGAAATTGAGAACCGCCCATTAAAGTGAATATTGTTATGACCTTACGTGTACGAAAAATGTTTTTCTGCGAAATATCAAACATTTTAGAGTAAGTTTGATCATATAACTTATAAGTCGTGATAATTTTTTCATCCGTCCGCGACGAATACGCGGATACGGATAAGCATTTGTTCTGCGTAGTATATATAGGTGTTTAGGTACACATAGTCCGACGGTTTCCTTAAAGCAATAGTTAAAACATAATAAGTTTACTGCGGTTTGGTATTGTAAATAATCGGTTACGCAAACAAAAAAAAAATACTTGACCGAGTTTACCGAATAATAATACCTAATAATATATTATAATATTATTCTCGACGGCGTGTTTCAGACATGCCGATCTCGAAACGGTCCGGGACTAAATCCGCCTGCAGTGTACGCGTAATCCATTAACTCGGACTATACGGTCTATACGAATTTTAATTTAAACGATATATCAATATATTTGGTGTAATATGTACACGTCGCGAGTTTATGATATTTATTTTTGTACCGAGAGCGAAAATTTACGATATAATAACGTACCGTCACAATTTCACGAAAATGTCGCTCCTGGCCCAGTTTGCTTCAGGGATCGCGGTATGGACCGTACTCGGTAGTATCTAAGCATAAAACATGGGCACGTAATTTACGAAATAGCGCAACAGATGATGGCACATAATTTGCCGTCGGTCGGTACGGGTTTTCGTGCACGAGTGTAGAGCAGAGTATATAACACAGGTATTACACGGTGTTATGATATACGATCGAGATTCGACGTGACGTACCCAATAATAATATACAATACGTACGATATATACATATAAATGGGTAGTAGTGGTTGTACGTAAGTATAGCCTTTGGGCCCGTCGCCGTGTCCAGAAAACCGTTCGAAAACAAGTCCGTCTCCAGCCGGTCGTGCCGATGAAATATATTATAATATGCTCATTTTAATTATATACACCATCGTTTAATCGTCTACGTACCCACATGCATATTGCGATGTATACAGAGTGTCTTGACGCCATCCACACATTCGCGATCCACCCACATACCCTATGACATCAACATATTGTTTACGCGTCTCTTTTATCCGTTTTCGCGGGCAGACAGCTATAAACATTGAAATTCGTCCGACGATTTGAATACAGAAATCGGCGGAAATTCGACGTTTATAACGTTTACACATATGAGCGACGCCATATATAGACTGATCCCGTCTCAAATTTTCAAGACAAGCGACGTGACATAAATACAATAATAATATTATATTATAATACGACTACTAAATTTTTTTAAATTAATATTTTGAGCGTAAACCAAAAACGGCGAGAACTTCAGCTGTGAACTGCAGTCGCATGAGTAACTGTAATAAATAATATTATTCGAAACCCATCGTCTATATGGAAAAAAAAATTAAAAATTCATTGACAGATACCATGATAGACACTCTGTATACTATCACGTGCGGAGCGGCTATAGTTTCGGATTGTGAGCAGTCGGATTGTTATGATCGGCGACTGGTGACGGGGTTCCCGGAGTTGGACTGGTCGGAGAGTGATTTTTCTTGAAATACTCGAAATGATAATACGAGTATGCCCACATACTTGTCCATTACGCGTGTACTGCAACTTATTCACATAATAATATATAATAAATAATGCGCATAATATACCTACTAGACAATTCGGCGAACTGCGCAGACAACTGTCCAAAGCGAATGACGTGTATACATAAATACTATTTAACCTATAAAATACCTTATGTAAGTTAATTGTTTTTTTTTTATTATATTATGTTATGTAATGTAAAATTTTTCCATTTGACGCTAACTTAAATTCGAGTTGGCTTAGCTCACAAGAATATATATGTAAGCTTTGTATTGTATCTTTGGACTTTCTAGTTCCGAAAAAAAAATTACCTAGTGTTTAATGCTAGAAGACATCAGCGAAAAATGTTGCACGTATAGTACCTACATACAATTTGTACCATACAGGTTATAGTTATAAAATTGCAGACGTATAGGTACTGCAGTATAGTAATCGTGTCGGAGTAGGTCTATATTAGGTATACAATTTTATACTGTTATATATCATAGGGCGCAGCAGCGCCATGTTTTAAATCTTTTTCTCGACCGCGACTCGGTGACTTTCACATTCGAATAAATTTATCGTATTGTTCACGAACTAAAACCGTGAACTATATAATTATAAATTATAATATATAGGTACGAGCTATACTATATAAGTTATTCATGCGAAGCTACATATACTACGAGTACCAACGCTATACAATAATATTATAATAGTATATATAGGTTTCTATATATTTTGCACGTTAACTAGATGTCTATACGCGTTAATTGTAATTTATGGCTACAATTTAATACGATTTTAAGATTCTGAGCAAAGCAATAAATGTATTGATTTTATAATGATATATTTTTATAATAATAATCTAGTTTGTACTTTAAAGAGGTCAAACTTAAAAATGTATAATATTTATTTTTATAATCGGGAAAAACAGAAATTTTCACGCAAATTATATAATCGACAAGATCAATTTTGTTTTTTTTTTAATATAACTCAAAAACGAATAATCATTGATACTTGAAATATTTACCAAATGTCTATATTATTGTTTTATATTTATGATAACATTTTAAAAATATTTTGATTATTCTTGTGCTATTTATTAGTATAGAAATTTTCAATTTTTTTTTTTTATGAATAACGATTAAAAATGTTCATTTCTCAATTAAAAAACATTGAAAATCTATAGATTTATATTTTTTAAGCTAATAAAGTTAAAATTTTGATAAAATTCATAAAATCACAAAAATTAGTACATTGTTTTGTAGTTAGTAGTTCATAAAATTGTTTGTTTGTATTACCTAAAATTTAAAAATTTTATACAATGTATTCTTTATTAGTTTTTCAACCTATTTTTGAAAAAAAAATCTACTAGAAAGTCAAATTAATTTTTTATAAGCATTTCAAGTTCAAATGTTTTAGACATTTGATATTCACTCGTAAAATAATTATTTTTCCTCATACAATTTTTAGTATTATATTGTATTTATTTTAAGAAAAAATAAAAATAGGTACTTCAAATTTTTATATTATTATTTTAATTATATGATAATATTTACACATATTTAAAATTTATTTTAAGTAATTTTTAGGGATGAAAAATTTTAATTTTTTTTCTATAATTACTGATAAAATATTATTCATTGAGTCAAAATTCTTGAAAATGTAATACAAGATCCTACAAAAGTTATTTTTTTATTTGTTCTTATATAAGTAGGCATATATTTATTTATACAATTTTAAAGTTAAAATTTCGAAAAATTCGTCAAAATCCCAAAAAAACTACGATTCTTTTTTTATAGTTTAAAAATCATCAGAATTTTTTTTCTTGTATCTAAGTCTTGAAAATTGTATACAAAATTTTTCATAACAGTAGTTTACATTGAAACCATAAAATTTTAAAAATGTACAAAGACAATTATTTTTTATTGACATTTTATATTACTATGGATTTTACTATACGCAATAACATTTTAAATTAATTTTAAAATATTATTTATTTATTGAATATCAATATTATATTATGGTTTTATTTTTATTGTTTTAAGGTATTTACAAAAAGACGTTATTAAATTTTGTATCATATAAGTGAATATAATTATATATTTATATGGTATAAATATTAAATATATATATTATAATAATTAAATACTAATAAGTGTAATATTTTTGGAAAAAATTATGTCAACCTACTATTAATACTAAAAGTAAAATAAATGACTTAAGCAACTTAATCATAAAAAAATATATCACCTGGTGATATAGGTTGATGGATCGTTTCTGCCCAGAATCGTTTTTTATGTACAATGATATATCGTTGAATTCAAATTTAACACACCTATAATAGTGACTCATTTGACACCTAATGTACAGCAGATCGGTTCCCACTTACCTACCTTTTTTTATATTTATTCTTCATTATACGACGGTTTCCGAGTACATAATATATTTTTATAGTTGCATGTGTTCACCGTGTTTTAAAATAATATTATTGTGAATACGATGGTGACGAAATATTCGATTTATGATTTTAACGAATGATAATTTTATTGCAAAAATTTATATATTTTGAGTTTTAATTACATATTTTATTATTTGATAGGAATAGTATGGTTTTGTCAAATAATCCGACTTTATACAAAATATGGGTATTGCATTAGATATATATAGTCATAACCACTTAATGAAATTGATCTTTTCATGAAAAGATGACCATTTCATGAAATGGAAACGGATTTTTTACACTTCGTGAAATTCGAAAATATTTCACAATATGGTCACTTTTTCATGAAATGGTCACTCTAATTAAACATTGTGTAATTTTTTTTCACAATGTGGTCGTTCACTTTGAAAATTGAAATACAATATTTATTATACACGTAAATGTATAAGTTTTGTACATTACATACAAATGTACATACAATTTAATATGTACCTAAATCATAATTAATTGAACTGTTTTTCATCAGACAAGGTGAACTACAGCAATGCGTTGTGATAATATACTAGTTAGCCAGTTAGGTCATAGTTCTAGTTATTGTAGGTCACTATCACGCCGTTCCGTTCCTGCAATCATCCCGACTACAATAATAAAATTAATGTACTCAAATAAATGTACAATATAATATCGTCTATATTGTATCGTATAATTAAATTGTACTATAGAAATTTCGTTATTATATAGCTGGGTGTGCTCAAGCAGTAAAAAACGGATGTGTAGTTGGAAGAGGATTGCCTTTGTTTTGTTAGTAAAATTTGAAAAACCATATTATTAAAACTAGTTAATTGTAATCCGAGAATAGTCATTCGATTAATGAATTTAAGGCGTAGAATTTTTATTAAATCTATTTATTTTTTTTTTTTGACAAAATGTTATCTATTAATTGTTACAAAACAAAAATTATTGTTTTAGGATTTGAAAACGATTTTCAATGTTTTATTATTGCTTCTTAATGCGCAATAATATTATTTATGAAAACTGTTACTCATATTATTATTACCGTCCTAAAATTAATGAAACGTAGTTATTATCGTAAAAACATATCATTATTTTATTCCAGAAAATAGGCACAACTTTATTTGAATCGAAAACCTACAAATTACAATTGTCATTATCTACTCGTATTATAAACAATTATTTATTTTTGTATTATATTTTGTTACTTCGCATTCTTTTGATTTATAATCTACAATATAATTTAATTCGTATTTTTGTTGCGCTCATCTTAGTATTGAAGGTTTAACTTTTATTCGTTTAACTAACTATGATAATATATTAAATAAATTGTAAGTTTTAATATTTTAGTAAGAATTATAATTGCGGACAAACAATAATTATTTACCGAATAGCTAAATTTAACGAGTTATCTGACTATGTTGAAAACGTAATTATTAACCAAATAATATCATAATAGCTATATTTTAATAAATAATAATAGAAATCATTTCTTTTTTCAACGATTTTCGCGTTTATTATATTAATATCAAAAATTTGACCTTATATTTACAGATAAATGATAATCAGAACATAGCGACTAAAATTACTAGCCTATTAAAATGTTAACTGAAATTAATACTTTAAAATCTATTTGTCAAAATTTTAATGTTTGAAGTTTTTTCTAAAATAATTTATATAAAATGTAAGATTTTTTTAAATTTTAATTGCAAAGGTTAAATTAATTATATTTCATAGCATTCGAATTTAACAGATACTTGTTATCATGTTAGAATTAAAAAAAATATACATGTCATTAAGTTCAAATCAATTTTGATTTTCTCATTCTTGAGGTTTTTTAACCTCAAGGTATCTATTGATTTTTATTTTTTATTCACAAATAATAACAACAATCTTAAGATTCAGTCTTAATGGATTTTTTATTTAGTTTTTAACTCAAGACAATTGGTCGATATAAAAATCAATCTTTCTACAATAGTTAAATTATCAGTACATCTCGATCTTAAAACGTACTCTTCAAAAATCGTACATAGACTTTACCTTTATCAGATACGTACGTCGTACACGTTATAAATATAATAATATATATAATGCCGATTAATAATAATAATTATTATACATTAAGTTTATTACGGGGCTATCAAATTTTTAGTATTAATATAATATTACAAAATGTTATCAATAGTATATTTATCTTATATTTATCGGATCGAACAGGAGTAGTTTGTATTCGAAAGAACCAACGCAGTGGCGAAAATAGACAAAATGCTCAGTAGGATTATTTATATCCTTAAGTAGCTGATTTTGTATATTTTTATATTATATTAGTAAGTACCCAGCAGAAAAAATCTATTTTAAGAATGTATACACATTTCATATATCAAAGCTTGTGTACTTTTCGCAAGGAACTCTTAACATTTTTTAAGATATATAGTAAGCTTCCCCAAGACCCTCTTATTAGTTTCACTTAATCAGTGGACAGATATTTTTAAATTACGAGTCGAATACATGCTTTGAAAATTGTCAAAGATTACTATCTCGCATACTCAAATAATAATGACAGACTCGTGGGATAAACAAATCATATATCCAATACTTATAAGGACCGTTTTGTTCCTTCAACGTATATACTTCATGTATGCGCCTCTTCACTGCCACAACACACACACACACCTAACTTTAATTAAAACAATTAGGTGGCAGTAAGTATCCTATTTTCCTTAGTCCTTATTGCGTTAACAATACAGTATTTATGATAGTATATATATATATATATTAATAGCGATAATATTATATTCAGGTCACATCACTTATCGTGTGCCATAATAAATTTGTACGAAATCGTATTTAATCGTTTATCTGTTTATTGAACTGTATATATTTTATACAAAAATGATTTTATTTTTGATTAGGGATTGTATCTATATCCATAGGTACAATAAATATAAACGCATATCGCACCAATTCCAAATATGCTACTTCATGTTGATATGAATTCGTTTAGAGTTATTATTGAAATTATATCGACATTGGCCATTGATATTATCTCGTCAAGTATCTATATACTTGCTACAATGTAGCATTGGGAAAATAATAATAATTTATTATGTGTATCTGTCGTGTATAATAAATATAAGTCATGAGAGTAAGTTGTAAAATTATTGTAATCGAATTCTAGTACTATAATAAGTACCTCATATAGTAAATTACAACTGTATTATTCGTACTCGACAAGGTTAATAATTATAATAGTTATCTATAGAAAACATTTTTCAAGTCCACGGAAGTTCGTTTAGTAGTATAATATGCAGTATGTATATGTGTATATATATGTATATTACATGAGCTCTACGCAAACATACTTAGAGTGTATATATAGGACGCCAATGATTATAGTATCATTATAATGTGTACATCGTGGATCACAAAATCTTACAATTATTATTATAATATTATATTCTCACATAAGAATATAATCAATTATTATACATAAATATTGTACTTTAATAATCGTATAGTTACCTATTATCATATAGATTCGTATTATTATATCACATATTCACATGTGGTGCGAAAATTGATGTTTTTAATAAATACACTATGATTTTACAGAAATGCTGTTTTAATCGATGCTCAGTTAACGCCTGCATGGATTTGATATCACTACGTAGGGACAAACCAAACCAACAAGAACTGTGATAGCTAAGGGAAAAACCTTATTGCGTTGAATGAAAAAATACCGGTTTTTCTTAAAGAATTGAAATTGGTAGCTTATTTTTAGAAATTTTGTTTTAAAATATTTCGTAATATATCATTTTTTTTAAATACTGGTTGTTTGGATTTTAACACATGAATGACGACAATTAGACCAAGTTCCTATCGAAGTGTTTAAAAAACCTAATTAAATCTTGCCGAAATCGTGTTAAAATAAAAAGGGTTTACCTTTGTTTGCAGCAGTTGCATATAGTTTCAATACTATCAAGTTGTGAGCGGATCGAGACGAATGTGCCAGGTTTGGCTGCAGCGCCCTGTCTCCAGGACTGTCCGCGAGATATTATAGCCGGGATGTCCTTGCGTTTGCCCCTAAAGCTAACCCTGTTATTCCACGATCACGATCAGGTCCGGGTAAGGACCGGAGTTTGAATGGATAGGCCATATATAGGAGATTATTGTGTACAGACTTACAATAATATAATAGTGTATTGACTGTGTGTACAGCGTAATGTTATTCCGTCGTGGTATCCACCTCCGCCGGCCGTTGCAGTCGCTATTATATATATATTATGTATTCAACTATACATGAGAGGAAGAAAAAACTCTATTGGCGTTGTGTTTCTTTTTCTCCGTCTAGGCTGGTTTTTTTTCGCCTCCTTTCTGCCGCCGTCAACCTGTTTAGCGTCTCGAGTCCTTTTAAGCTCTCTGGTCTGCCGTTATCTCCTCCATTGTGCAGTGTCCAGCGAGTTTATACGTATAATATGTGTACACGCTCTGTATGTAGGCATACATATATATGTGTGTTTATAACTGCACACAACATACATAGGTATATAGTCACTCGGGGGATTGATTTACGACCGAGCCGACCGCCGTACGTCTTTTTGTTTTGTCGTTCTGCCGCTGCACCGTCGTCTGAACCGGTCGCATTGTTTTCGTCGTTGCCGGGAGGGGCTGAGCGTCGTGCACGGGGTAAAAAAATATATGAAAAAAAAATTGCTTATGATGTTAATATAAGATAGGTGGTACTCGTGTAGCTGTGTGGTGAATACAACGCGCGTTTACCTCACGTACTTACTTGCATGATGCTATGTTGTGTGTGGTGAACGGTGTAGCATCGTCGATGTCGTGATGTGTCGTGTACATGCAGTGTATACAGGACGAACGTTATGACGAAGTTCATCGATCGTTTATACTTTCTATATAGTTTCAACGCGAATTGTTTTAGTAGCCCACACATCATACGATTTGACACTGATTTTTTGTACGGTTTTTCGGTGGATTTTTGTTGTTTTTTTGTTGTTGTCGTTTGATTAACGACTCGAAAGTCTGCACCGACCATGCGTGGTATTACCGATCCGCAGCACACATGAAAATCGAGGAAATCATATTTTTGACAACCGAATGTTTTAAAATAAATTGAAAACACATTGTGCAGCTGTGCAATGTCTATATATTATATATGTGTGTGTGTGACGATAAGTATAGTATCGAATTAAACTATAATTATGTAATATATACTGAGTGTAATATACTCTACCGGATTTTTTGTTACATATTTTTTCTTTTTTTTTAATTTTTACGTTTTTGGATATTTATCGAATTTAAACGATTAAATTAAAACTTAATCTTTTTGGAGAAAGCAATAATATTTTCATTTATTCCAAAAACATTTTGATTCCTTTATACTGTAATATCAAAATCGTACACGATCGTTACGGAAAGTTATTTTCATTTCGGCACAAACACATTATTAACATTATTTACACCAGCATGGATATTTAATATTTTTTTAATTTCCGAGCGTACCTCCATCTTAGTTTAGTACCTACCTATCTTTCAGTGATACGCTGTGGACAAAACATTTATAGTAACCATAAAACTTGGTCGGAATAAATTACTGGACGATGACAGCACATAGTAAACGTATTTCGTATATTTACCTATCAGTACGTGAACTTCGTTATGCATAATTATTGATTATGATTAAAGGCACACACGCGAAGTCGCTAACACGACAGTTATTGTTTTCGTTTTCAAGTTCGTCGAAGACGTAAATAAATCAAAACCATGATATATTTTTGTATCAATTATTATACACATAGTACGTATTGGTCTGCAATAGTATTTTTTTTATCCGATAATGTGAAAATAATTATTCAGTTCATTTAGCTAGATGATCATATTATATATTTCATTATATTTATTATATCGATTGTTGTATATCAAATAAATATTATTTATAAATATAAAATATTTCCAAATTTTAGGACTCTCCAGTTGTTCCAGAGACGAGCCGCGAGGCATTACTTTACCGACCCACTTAACTCCGCCCTAAAAAAAAGAATAACTATACAATTGATTATAAATATTATAATTTTATCATAAAATAATTAGTTTCACGTCACCTACGAGTCAAATACATAATTATACTACCTAACTCTAATTAATAATCATATTTTTATTACACTACAGTCAATGAAATGTAAGACTTAAGATTTAATCAATGTAAAGAACACTTTAGACAAAATTCATTTCAAAAACCACTTATATACGATATTAATAAATTATACACCCACCCTTATTTCTAAGTTGTATCAATCACCTAACCTTTTAATTTATTGCTTTAAGAATAATTAAGAAGTAGCCATAGTTGATTACTGTATTATTATAATATGTTTTGTAATAACGTGTATTCTTTAAATGTTTGTCGCTAAGACTTATATGTACAAACGTATCATACCGATGCATCAAATATCTATTAATATACACACATTTAAATAATGATAATAAGTATGCTACTACTAATAATTAATAACTATATCGTTAAAAATTATTTTAATAAATATTTAATGTACGTGTATGTTTGAAATTGTACAAAACATAATGCGTCAAGGTATTCATATAAATTTCTTCTAACAGAATGGGTTTTATTTTTACAACCCATGTCTTACGCGAAGCAACAAGTTTACGTAACTAATCCACGATTATCAGTATAATTTTTTTTATTACCAATAGTAATAGGAAATAGCAGAAACTTAAAGTTTTATTGCCATGCTGCTGTTGCATTTACTTTCAAAACATAAATCCATAGAAAATGCATACAAACAAATAATATTTTACATTATTATACGCTTTAAACAATAAAATATTTAAGTGGCTAATGCGTACAATTACTATACAATATACAGTCGTAAATTTTAAATAAAAAAAAAAAAATGTGAGACTTAAAATATAATATTATATATTCACGAATTACAAATATACTTACACAATTTAGTATTTTCATGCAATCAATAGAAAATTAATTCTATTTTGAATTTCGAAGTTTCGTTTTTGAATTTATAACTTTTATTGATATACAATAATATAAAACAACCTAATTACTATCTAATTTTAATTAAATGTATATAAACAAAATTCTTCAACGTTATCTCGTTAGTCGTTACTCGTTACAAGCATTAATCGATGAGTATAAAACTCGGGATTTAGTTCTTTATATTATATTATAATGTAATACTTAATTAACACATTAGGTATATTGTCACTCACTCTGTATAGATTTTGTCAATGAGTATTAATAATTATTATTATTCATATTTCTAATTCATATTATGTGAAAATTGTTTAAATATTTTTACTATCCTAGATCAGCTACCAATTAAAAAGTAAATATTCAGCATATACGAGTAAACAACATTTCTGAATAAAACTGTTAGACATATGTATTGTGAACCAATTGTAGAAATTTCTAAATATACTTTTCAAACAAGTATATTATTTGCTTTAATCGTTTCATTATAGAGTTAGCAAAGAAAGTCCATGTCAGTAGTATATTATAATAAATACTATTTAGAATCCCCTTCTATTTGATTGCTTACAATATTATATAGGTCGGATTTGAGGTCAATTTTTTGTTAGTATATTAAAGTGTATAATTATAATTTATAACTTAAAAGATATACAATATATTAATATACTACTACATATTTCTTTATTCTATATACATAGAATTGAATACGAGATAATAATTATTCGTTTGAAAAATAGAAAATTAATATAATAGCTTAATAGGGAAACGTGTCAACTAAGAAAATAGTATGTAGTTAATACTAATATTGCTACTATTGTTGAATGTTTGAATGTTGTCAATTGCCATCTCATGGACTTATTCGTGTTCAAACCTATATTAAATTTTATTGTGACGGTTTATTAGGTTATAACTATAAATCTTAACCTATTATATTTAATTGTACGTATAATTAGAATTTACTATATTACATACAGACGTTAAATAATTATGAATAAAATATGTTTATAAAAATTAATAAGGATTAATGAAAACACCAATTAAATGAATGCATTATTCAATGAGTGATTTAAAATTGTTAGAAGTTAGAGTTAAAAATGTACAATTTTTTATTTTTGCAAAAAGCTATAAAAATTTTCTTGAAATAGTGTCGTTTGAATCAGCACATTTACCTTTTGTTTTTTGCAAATTATATATTTATTTATTTTAAATAAAAAATAATTTAAAAACAATTTTCTTTGAGATGCTGTTATAAAAACTTGAATTTTACCTAAATCTATAACAATAACTTACTTTTCTTGTTTCGTTTTGAACCTATAGGTAATTATAAAAATGCATTAATAAAAGTCAGAATTATAATAATACATAAATGCATATTATTGTTGTTTTTATTCTACTAAAAATATAATCTGTTTAACATAATATATATACCTACTTAAAATAAAATAAAAAATCAGTTGTCTTAATTATACATACTTATAACCATCATATTTTTATCATTTTTAATTTTATATGAATAACTCTTTTATTTAAGACTCTTGACGTAATGTTTCAGAACATATTTTATCTAATATTCGATAAGAGTATTAAGCAGGTACTAATAAAGTTCATGTTTATAATTAGCTACGTATAATATGTTAAAAACAGTTTAATTAAATATTAAAATATATTAAGTTGTTATATAAAAACAAACCATTTGTTCTCAAAAAATTACAAATATATATTATATTTATTTTATTAAACAATTAACTTAAAATATTTATAGATAATTTATTATTATCATATTTAAGTTGTGAAAAATTATAATACATTATCGAGTAAGTAGGTATCCAAAAATATGACAAGTAAATATATTTTAAAGTGTTCACAATTACGTTAGAATATTTTAAATAAGTCTGGGTCTAAAAGAACAAATTTGATACTGTACTAGAATAATATTAAATATTATAAATTAATATAGCTATAATGATAGTAATATTAATAATAATAATAATAAAAATATGTTATTAAGAGTCAAGTCAACACGCCGATAAAAAGATGGACTGGTTAGCTATTTTTGTTTTCGTATAAACAAATAGTAATTCAACTATTCACGGTCACCAGGTTGTCGTGGAAAGCGTCAAGTCGGTGAATATGAATTTTTATTCACTGTGTGAAATATATATTTTTTAATAGGATTTCAAAAAATATGTCACGTGACTCGTTGTAGATTTGAATGCATAAAAACGAATGCACATATGTTGTGCCACATAAATATATAAATTAATAATACGTGTATGCCTTCGTTTTCTGTATAAGGTAAATAATAAAGTGAATACATATGTATTACACACGCCTGTCACTATAATTCTTATTTCATGTTATTGGATCAAACTAAATAGTGCTTAGTATATGTACTACATATTATACCTATTTGTCGAGGGAAAGTTCAGAGTCATAAAACACGTTTCGTCGATAGTAGTGTACTATTTTATCGTTCTGCAATTAGTTCAATATACCGATCTTGTTATAAACACAACAATAGTCGAAAATCACTACCATCCACATCTTAGACGACATATGATAATAATGTATATTTTACTTGAATTATACCGGTACGTATAAATGAAATATATAATTTATAAAAATAACTTATAATTTTAAAATGCCCATAATTTGTTCAAAAACTAAAATATTAAAAAAAGGCTTACGTGGGATCTATGATAATATCTTATTTTTAAGTTTGTTATAGGCCAATTTTAATACATTAAAAACAACAGTAAAATTTAATTTTTTTTAACTTAAAATATTTTATGTGTTGTAAGATGGAAATGCAAATACGCGGTTACGACAACTTCATTATAGCTTATTGTGACCATTCAATACTTCATTCAACTTTGGCTGAAGTCATATATTATCTATTACTAAATAATTTTGAATAGAACACGAGTTTTTACGTTAAACCAATGGCATTCGTACTTGTTTAATAATTATGTTTGTCGAGTAATTTATTATTATAATTTTTATTGTGCATATTGACATACGTATTGTATTTATTACGATGTTATAATGTGAGATTTAAATTGATGAATAGGTGTAACTATTTGACGACTTCGAGTTGACAACAATTATAGAAATCAATTAGAAAAAAATTAAATTTTTCAACTTTAATTGATAAGATAGACATATACGCCGCATTCTCAAAATCAATAGAGTGATAAAATAATCATTAATTCACAGTTTATGACGTTCCCAGGTCACATCGATTAATGGTAGGTACCTAAATCTATATTTAGAAAAGTCGCGTTCACTCATGACTTAATAATTTTAAATATTAATAATGAGTTCGTTTAAAAATACATAATATACATGTCTAATAGTTTCATGATACCTAAATTAGCCTAGAATGTTCGGTAATTATATTGATTATGAGAATTGTGTTACTATAACTGATTTAAAAATATACGTAAACACTTGAACTTTTTCTAATCCATTCGGTTGATTTGTAGCGTGACAGTCTAATCCGTTCGAGACCACATGAATAAATTACTATAAGTACCTATTATGTCAGTACAATAAGCATAGCGTGCCCGTTAGATTCGCGATCGCAAAGCCCGATGAACTCGAACCCGAACTCTTTAATTTCCATCGTATAAAACGGATTAATTGTTCGAATACTACGAGGACGGAGACGCGTCTACGCTCATTATTGTCGAGTATTTCGTAATTTTGACTTTCAAAATCCATACTATACGACTACGCGAGATTGTGTTGTTATTCTCTTAACACTTTTGTGTCGGTCGGCCCGACAGTTGTTGCCGCGACGTCTGTCCACCCGTTGTTTTCTCGACTATACCTATAATGATATAGCGTAGTGGTTTTCTATTGATTCGACGACAAAGAAGTGTGCAAAGCGAAAGTATACGCGTATTATAGTGTCGAGTTTAGAGTACAATCATAGCTGTTGCACCGTTACGTCGAATGGATCCCACCAAACTATCCACTTGAATGGCGTTTGACGAAACACTATTATCATGTGTAGCACAGCACAAAGTTCTATAAATGACGCTGTGGATGCAATGAAACGAGTTTCGTATATTATAGCATTTCATCGCGCGGTTATTAGACGATTTCTTAGATCAACGTGATAAAAAAAAGTACTATTGTATACCAGCTAACAACTAACTATTATAACGTGCACGTGTGGGTTTGAATATTTTCTTTTTTGAACGTGTGGCGCGTTTAGGATCGGTTTAAGTATTAAAAAAAAATATTACTTCCAGTTAACAAGGCAAGTTGATATACGACGCGATTAGCAACCGCTTGAGATGACAAAAATATGAAGTAAAATCGATAGAGAATAAGTAGCACAGCGTCAAGTGTAATATTATTATAAACATGACTTTGTATATGGGTACAATAAGGAACAACAGCAGCTATATTATTATTATAGCAGTCAACGATAGGCGCACAACACGCGATACGTATGTTATATTGGATAATTATATTTCACAATTTTTCCTATCATTACACCTTTATGTCCAATGTTATACAAAGTGAGTCCCAGGGAACTTGGGCCGAATCTGTGTAATGATATTATAGGTCCAAGGCTCGCTGAAATGATATATTGATTAACGATAATATTACATCTTCGGTGTGCGTAATCTATCGATGCCACGATTCATATTATTATCGCAAGCAATTACAATAATATTGCAATGTGTATGTGTATAATGTATAACAATATCATTGTTAAGCTAATTACAACAATATTCAAGGCGATTTCCTGAGCACGCAGTACTCGGTTCCAAATCTAATTTTCTGTTTTGTATAATAAATAATAATATTATTGAAATCTGATATCTATGTAATAATATCTATGTTTCTATCACCAGCCCTAGGTTAAATTAATTAGGATCTTAATGCTTCGTACTCAAATTAATTATATTTTTTATTGATAACTCGGAATATGCGTAATTTTTAATTACTTCGAATAAGTAATAAGTATAAGCACCTGTAATGCACATCATGCATACAATTTTATTCAACATTATTATCATTTTAAAAACGTTTCTATTTATACATTTACTCGTTAAATTTAATCTGTTTTAAAATGCGTGTAGTCTTGACACGGCGAATCTGGTCTCGTGATTCTTTATTTCTACCGGGAGAACGAGATAGGTCACACGTTTTGCGGTTGGCAAAATAATTATTTTATCGCGTTGCGGAATAACACATAGATACACCTCTATAAATACAATACGATACTCGAGGCTAGTTATAGCGAGATCAATGACAAATGTGTCCTCAGGGTACTACCCACGTATAATGTGGCTTTTATTTTTTTGGTCGTGAGCGCGAATGACTCGCACCCTTCGGGCGCACACATAATAATATTATTATTAACATATTATTTTATAGTGCGCGCGCGTAAACGTCGACTTGAACTTTACGGCGGACAACAGAACCGCACACAGTTGTATCGAACGGTTTTCAAAGTCGAAAGAAGTAATGATATAATAGGTATGCCTTGTCCGTGCAGTGTTTAATGAATATAACTATAGTCGTATACTTACCTGCACATAAATAATATGTGTGGTAATGGGTACAATACGGTATTGCACGTGCATTAAAATAATGCAACGACAACGCAAAACGTGAGTGGACGGCATTATATATACCTACCTGTATATTATAAGTATATTATTATGTTGATGTGATGATGTGGCCTAGAAATCGGTGAAACGGGAAGTAGGTATACATAGGCACTCGACGAAAGGTCTTTCGATGAATTAAAATATTATAAATACTTACATGCACGCTACGGTAAAATATACGTAGACCACTGACATTCGACGATATACAATCTGCAATACGGATGTTGTATTATAAGCAGTGCTGGTCTATCAAAAATTTTGGTCCGGGAAAACTATTTTACCGGTCTTCAAATTCGTTTCATCTTGGATAAATTTAGTGATTTTTTAGGGTATAAATAAAATGTATGGGTTTATTTTAAAGTTTTATAGAACATGTTACCCTCAAATAAATAACTATACTAAACAAGAAAGATCACTCGTATTTTACATTTGATATACAAAGACAGAATATAAAACTAAATGATTTTTTTTTTTTTTTTTTTTTTATCTAATGAATTATTTTTATTCTTAAAAGCGTCAATACAAAATGCATTTAACATAAATATTAATCAATATATGTTTCTGTATAGCCATAAGACAGGAATGCCTCTGATTATTAACTATAATAATAATTAACAACCCGCTGCCCGTTTACCCACCGGAATAGTACGCCACTGTATGTATAGAAGGTATTAGTCACGAAAATATTATAATATGGTATATATGTTGTCGTATTGGACAATTGGACGCGTGGGAATCAGAACCTATCTTGTTACTAGGGTTTCCATCGGATTCGGATCGTACAACATAAACTACTACTGTGTTTTTTATCGTCATTAAAGTTATTATATCGTTTATCCGTGTACCTATTTTTCGTTACGTCGAAGAAATTACGTCGCTAACAATGTATCTATACGTATCATTGCATCGCGGATCTCATAATTGTTGTTCGTTTTCGTAGCGTTTGTGTGTGTATTTTTTCAAATTATTTCTGATACATGCGTGATACAGGCCCTCGAGGCAGATACATGATACTTTATTGTATATGCCTCTACATAATATTGTTTTTTTTTTTTTTATGAAGTCTTTTTCAATGTTGGTTTTTTTCTCCTTACATATCTCTGTAACAGCAATCATCTTCTGCGGTATACGAGAGCATAATGCCAAAATAGTAATAACGAACGCACATGTACGTGCACGGGATAAACGGCTGTATGTTACTTTGTAAATATGATTTACGATTCACTACTTCGTAGTCGCGTACGATTTTCAACAATAATCTGAACGATCTTCATATTATAATAAAAGGACGCCACACCCGCACTACAGCTACAGGTTGTCTCCGTCCCACAATTATGAAAACATGGCAAAATTTCGTTCGGGAGAATACATTTTCAGTTGTTAACTTTAATATTACAATGAGTTGAAATACTATCAAACTTAAAATGCGGGCGTGGCAACATTCTCTTAATCGTAATTTCGTTGTTGACTTAAGTGTTAGCTGATTTTTTTTTTTTTTATCAACATTTTAATCGAGATGGTTTTTTGAACGTTAACATATTGATTTTAGTATACCTACAGAATAAACCATATCATTCAATTCATTCAAGTGCGTTCGAGTTTACAGAGCACTTTAAATAAGAATTTTTTATGTTAATCAATTTTATGCTTTTCAAACAAGAAGGACAAATGTGAAAGTTTCAAACTATCTATTTATACACTAAAAAATCATAGCATCTATTGAGAAATCTTTTAATAATTTAAACCAATATATGTAAAATTGAACGTTTTCAGATAAACGACTCGATTTATGAAAATTCGATTAAAAAATTATGTTATATGTAATTAATGTATAAGATTAACTTTTTTGATATTCTTATTTTTAAGCCATAGCTGATATATATGAAGAATTAATAGTTTGCATTATTGACACATCTATGTTTGAGTAAAATTAAAAATGTCTGAACATACCCAATAGTCTATAAATCAAAACTAATTTGATATATGTCAGCGAAACATTAACAAATAAATGAAAATTATTGTTGTACAGAAAATTCGGTGTTTTTGAATAAAAAACTTATGTTACACTAGTTGTAAATATAATTAGACTAAATTAGTTATTTAACGCGTCATTTCAGCCTTGCCGGTGAAAAATTTAAATAAACAACGAAAAAACATTGAATGAGTCAATGGTTTCATCGCATATATATTTTGACATAACAGCTATTTTTATTTTGTTTTTTGTTTCGCACCATATTGTGATTTGTGCTTTGTATTTGATCAAGTGTATTCTATTTGGTTTTCTCTCTCGCACTTAATTAGCTGACGCGTACGACTTACAATAGTACAACAAGTGTCCATCCATTTTTGTTTTTATTTAACTGTTTTTTACGCTTAAACTTTCAAGTTTATCTAAGTATTAACTACAGATCTGAAGTTATAGTTTCTATAATAATATTACCCATCTATTTTGAATATTTTTCAATATTAATTCTTTTTGGTTTACTATAATTTGACAACACAAATTTTGCTCTATTTTGGTAAATGTAATATGTTATACTTTATTACTAACCCATCTGGACAAGTCTCAACCAATACAATATGTACTATAGTACACAATAAAAATAGTCAGTATAATATGTATATAAAAACAGATTTTGGTTTTTAGTCTATTTAAATCTTTTATAATATTAACCTTCATATAAATAGTGGAGGTAAAAGAAAACTAAGAAATAGAATATAATTTTTTTTTATTTAATCATTTTTTTCCTTATAAGATTTTTCGTGCTTGGATATTCTTGCATCCATGGCATTATATTTACACCAATTTAAATAAATACATTTTTATATTGTTATTCTATACAGAGCAACAGCCACACTTATGTGATAAACAATTATTGTACATATATTATCATATATAATATTGTGATTCTAAAAGAACGCCTAAAACGCATTGACTATTTATTTCGTAAGGTTAGCATTTTTTGTTTTTTACGGTAACGTCTATCATCTCATACTTAATAACATATTAGAAGTATAATATTTAAAGCATATCTTGTATATTATATAACCAGTAACCACGAAATATTAAAATGCGAGTCACGGACGTTACTGGCAGTAATCTTGACGGTTGATATTATGATTTCATACAAATATAATTATATAATGATTAATTGATGATAAAAAAAAAATCCAGATGAAAACACTTAATTCAAAGAATTGTTTGAGACTTTTAACGATTTAGCATATTATTAAAAGAAAAACTATTTAAATTTTTAAATTTGATTTTTCGTTAATTTTTAATTTAAGAATTACGTTCTTGTTTTCATATGTGTAATTTGTTTATACATTTTTAGTTGATTATTAGTTATTAGTTATTACCATGTTAATACTATTAATTTTTAATCAATATTATATTTAGACTTATTATTTTTTGGTGTAATATTTAAATATTATCACAAAAATAAAGCGTACTATGTGGTTACATTGCAAAACTTTACAAATCCATATATTTCAATATTGAAGTTAGATATTAGTTTTAACTGTTGAAAAAAAATAGCTATTAATTTATAATATACATTTATATATTTATTAAGTAAAATATCTTAATCAAACTTAGCTAATAGTTCAACACAATTATTAAATATGTAAACATTTCTAATTTATAGGAAAACCTTGAGTTAAAGAAGTCGTACGCAGTAAAAATAAACTAGAAATTATGCAAACTACAAAAACAATTTTGTATTTAAATGTTTAAAATTTTTAAGGGAACTTTATCAAAGATCTAAATATCAAAAGTGTGAAGAAATTAAAAGCAATAACCAGTTTTTATATAAATATTTAAAGTTGTTTTTAATAAATTAAAATTTTATTCTTTCACCATAATATGCAACTGATGAATTTTTCAGTGTTTGATGTTTAAGATTCTTATTAAAATAATATTATAAGCTATATAAAATATTAATATATTCGTTTTTTGTTATAAGCTTATAAACCTTTATAGTTCGTAAAATATAATATAATGAATTTTTGTTTTAACTAGGAGAAATCAAAGAGCTGATTTAATTTTAACACAGTATTGAGGAGCAATAATAAAAGTGTACTTGAGGCAAAAAATAAACATACGTATAATATAACATAATATATCAATGTTATTATTAGACTACGTTTTAGTGTAATTAAAATCATTGCACGTTCTCATTTTGGCAATGCAATTCTTTGCCCTTAACGGGTAGTGCAATTGTTACAACACGTGGCGATAGTTATTCGTTAAACGTATTATATCGCGACGGCAGTGAATGTTTTGCAAAAATCGTGCAAATGAGTATCACTGTTGTAGACGATTTGGGTAGGTACTTTTATGTAATCGTATTAATGCACAGACTTTTTGATATATACTGGCTTTTGGAGAGGCAGACTTTCACTTCCCCTTGATGTATACAGATGATTGCCGATTTCGGTGTCCTCAAGGATAATAATCTATGCAAGTGTATATAAAATAAGTTGGTTCGTTTGAGGCGGCATTTTTTTTCATTACCCAATCGCATTGGAGGGAGGAACTTATATATATATATTTATATAGTATTTGTGACGACCTTCGGTCACACATTTTAGACCGTGACACAAACTATTTTCTGGAAAACTCGTGATGCGTGTTAATAATGTACGTGAGATGGACGTCAGTAGTATACCTTAACCATTGGTATTCATATGCATAGGTACTTATAAATTATATTTTTTGTGGAAAACGTAATTTTTCTCGTTTTGCGTGACGCGCGAGCCTCCGGAGGAGACGAGATAAGTGGTAGATAATGTATATATATATATATATATATATAATACGTACATATACTTAAACATGTGCCGTGTACACGAAGACAAAAAAATCTAAAAAATCGATTCCCACATTGTGAACAAGGATTTCTCGGGAGTTAGTAGTAAGGTCAGACGGTGAAATTTTGACAGGCGCTGCTATTATAGGACACGTCTTGAGTAAATCTATTAAATGGTGTGTATAACAAAGAACGGAAATGTACCTACTTGAATAATAGGTATGCTTATATATAATCGCATCAGTTTCAGTTCGAATAATCCGAGAATGAAATAATGTACGTATTAATACGTTGTATAAATGGTCTGATTCCAAAAATAATCGTATTTATTTATCGAACTTTTAAAATATTATAACATAGTTAATATTAATTTATTTAATTTTTACATTCACAACTATTACCGTAAAGTTTTGAGTTTTTCTTGCAATTTACTTCATAGATTCAGTTTAAAACTACATTATTTTTATTGTTTTAATTTTTTAAATGCCAAACAATAATAACAATACGACTGAACATGATAAAAGCAAACCAAATGTAAATATTTTGAGAATGACCTAACGCGTATAAGTTTTGACGTGATTTCGTTGTTCCTTATAAGTCTCGCCAAGAATACCATGAGACAATGCAAAATGCAAATATAGTCAAACAATATCAAAATATTTTTCATTTTTGTACTCACGTCGTGTGCAATTGATTTTGTTTTGGTTTTAACGTCAGTGCAGTACCTACTGAGATAATCTTAGTTAAAACGAATATATACCTACAAGTATATACATATATGTATATTATATTGTATAATCCAATATGTCACGTACTCGTTTCAATCATATTAAACACACATTGTGAGTTATAAAATTATCTTCATTGAAATTCAATAGTTGTTTTTAGATACCTTCACACACTTAACGAAAATAAGTTCATTCGTATTGACATAAATAACTATTTGGTTACTGAACAACTAAAGATTGATTTGATTCCACAATATTTTAAAACGTCGCTGATAAGGTGAAGCGGACAATCTTGTTTTCGAGTTGTACGTATTAGAATGTATAACATATTAAATTGTGTCGAATATTTGAAGATGTTTTACGCATAGACAAGGCTGAACCGGATGACCGTATGGAGATTTTAAGATATTATTTATTTTATTTTTCCCCTCATTTCAACGTCATCTAAGTTAATTTGAATAAAATAAAACACACCTATTATAATATATATTAAAAAGCCAGTTGAATAATAAATTAAAGATACAGAATAAAATATAGTCGTTATAATTATTACTGTTAGTTTTTTTTTTTTATATTTTGACTATTATAATATGCATTAGACTGCAGTGGCACCCAGACAATTACCTACTGCATGTGTAAATTGTCAGTGTCACGAAAAAGCTCATATATAAACTATAATAAATAGTTTCTGTAAACTATAGTGATTTACTGATTTATTTAAATACTTAATCACGAAGACACTAAGGAGTTCTGAAGTGTTTATTTTTAACTATAGTTTTAAATAAATGTTTTGTGAGCATAACGATATTGTATGATTGTAGAGCATAGAAAGATAATTATTTTAATAAAAAAAAAGAGAGGCGTAGGGGTATATTTTTGGTAATTACGTGTATTCTTATAATGTCTCAGTACGCTACTGTTAAGATTGTAAATTATAAAATTAAACATTGAATCGAGCGTGGATTTCCGATGGATGGGCGAATGCGTATAACGCAAAACAAATTGTTAGATGTACATTCATTTAAGAATAAAAATACCATAAATAAATGTTATTTTTTTACGGTTTTGTCTAATTATAATTTCAATAGACAATGTATTAGACCTTGCAGGAACTAACAACGATGACAATTCGTAATGGCAATTAAAAATGCAAAGTATTGCTATACCATTTAGCCAGCACCTTATACGTAACACTGTGTCCGTCGTTTGTAAATCGCCATTTTTGTTAAAAATCAATAAATCAATAAATCAATAAATATTACTTTACAACACTTTTGATCTGGCGTACTTTTGTACAAAATTTATAATATTATATAGCTCATTAACATTATGCTCTTCAATCGTCAACATCAGCTATTAAAGATACAGTATGACATATACCAGAAAGAAACCAGGAAGTCGGCTCGTATACAAAGCACGCATTTCCTCGGTTGTTTTGTACATACTAATAAATATACCTAAAATTATTTATAATAAAAACGAATAATACTACAATGATCTACAAAACGGGAATATTGTTCATTATTTACGATAATGGTCGTCCAACCGTTAAAGTCACTGTTTCCTGGGCGTGCGCGCGTGTGGGCACATTGTGTTGTTACCGTACAGCATAACACAGGCATAGATATAGTATATAAGTACTGCATTACATCGCTGTTATTGCTGCAGTCGGCTAATAGAACAATACATATGCGTATAGACGACTCTATTTTATTTTTCCAATTCATTCAAAATCTGTGCACCGGAACGGAGTTCACGATTATCGGCGCAAACAATACACACATCATTATAACGAAATATAGACTAAACTTATTTGAATATTATTATAATTAACTATATCTTTAATATATTAGTACATACCTACGTTGTACGAATGTTTATCATTTCAAAAACGATATTTCGATTTTACGATCTGATAAATAATTTGTGGTAGGCATCCTAGCCATATCGTTATACCTAATTGTGATTTTGTCAAAATCGAAACAAACATTATTGTAAAATGTAGTATTTTTATTTTTATTTGAGTAAAATAGAACATTAATATTTTTCCTGCATATTTTTATAATATTATCTGGGTAGACTGAGTCTATATTATCGGATATTTTTTTTTCGGTGTGTTTAAAGATACAAAGAATAAAAATCGAGCAATTGTGTTTATTTTATAAGTTGAAGGGAAATAATTATTATAGCTTTATAAAACGTACCTAATTGATAAGGACTTGACATAGATTTGGGAGATTAATTAAGTTCTCAATTTCCTGATTTGCAATAATGCAGTGATAGAGTAAGAATTAGCTAGATATAAGTAAATACTATAATGTTAATTTCGATTTATATGCGCTATCATGTCACGTTTGAAATTCCGTAATGCATTAAACTGATACAATATTATATTTTGTCGATGAATTATGAATATTATTTGTCATATTTTTATAACCCGACTGTCTCCTTGATCATGTGCCACGTAATTTTAGACTTTAAAATTTTATTTTATTTTTGCCAGACTAGGATTATAATTAGACAGCTATCGCGCGTGTCGTGCTGTTAAAATTTGAATAAACCGATCATTATGAAGTCGCCGCCCAAAACAGACGCATATTGTGCGCATTATCTTTTTTAAAGTGCAGTACAATGTGTATAATGTTGCAGTTATACATGCGATCCTGTTAAAAATAGGAATCCGACCGTTGGGGCACGGATCGACGATACAAGAGCTGCACAAGCCATCTCGAATCTCTCGGACCATTAATTCCGGATCCGGGAACACACCCGATTAACCGTCATATGGTTGCAGCACACGTCGACCGGTATTCGTATTTTTAAACGCACATTTTAAAAGTAACCACACGCTGTAAGTATGTGTATATATATATATATATATATATATATATACACCATAATGTATCACGCCGTCGCGGAAGATAATACATAAAAACGTCAGCCGACCCTATTATTATTATTGCTATAACTTGGATCTTATTATATGCGTATACACAGTCTAGGGATCGTAAACCGGCCTGTAGGCACATCGCTTCGGTTCGTTACGGATACAAAATCCGATCTCGGGTCTGATCGGAATTCCATGTGTTGTTCGACCGAACTCTTTATATGGTGGTCGACAAAACGTCAAACCCTTATTAGTTATTGTACAGTCTTCGCAGAGACCTCATGAAAAACGTACAACCCTAGAACTAAGTGGGTGGTATACCGACACAAGGTACACGACGGTTTGAAGATCATTATATATATTATTATACTTCTACAACAGATAACCGCCCGCCGAGTCATTCCGCTGTTTAAAATATATATGTATAATTCAATAAATTCATAGATTTTATTGTTATTTTTATATCCTTTCTGTTGAGTTATGTTTTTCAATAATTGTACTCGGACACGTTAATGCATAATTTCGGTTCGTCATTGCCATTTTCTTCTGATAACGTATACGATATTAAAATACACTATACTCGCATATTATATCATATTCCAGTTCAGAGTTTCAGACGTCAGACGCCGTAGATTAATTATCTAGCAATATTTTGAAATTTTCGGTCTAGTTAATGATCTTTAAAATTTGATTTATGACAAAAATAAATGGAATAAAACGTGATTTGTTTCATATATGTACCTATATTTGTTTCATTTTATAAATTTACGACTATATATATATATAATTTATTTTCGTTTTACGTGAAAATATTTTAAGTTTCAATTAATTATTGTTGAGTCATTCACATAACTTATAATATATTTTTAAATATTTAAAATTTTATCAAATTGTTGTTTTTTATTCACTTCTTGTTTACTTAGTTGCTCTATTTTATTATCTCTAGTTACAACTGATATTTTACGTTTGGAATTTGTAAAATTATAAATTTACAACAATTTACAGTAAACGATTAATTATTGTTTTAACGTTAGCCAGCGTTTCTTTAGAAAAAAAAATAGAAGTTTTATACGCCAAACTTTACATATGTAAAACTCTTGTCCTTCCAAAAATACAACAATCGATTAGACCAAACCATATTTTAATCTAGTGGAGGTATATTGTAAGGTTATTTTTGGAATTTTTCAAACCATTTTATACAACGCTGAAAAGTGCAGCTTATCAAAATGCATGTACCAGCACTTTTCAAGACGTTACTACGCATTCAGTACCCACAGATTCTTAAATGTGTAAAACAAAAACAAATAGTGCCACGACAATATCTACCAGATAAAGCGTTAAAAAAGTATGCAGTTCTAAAATGTATAAAATAATATATATGTAGGTACTATTTTCAGTGCATGGTTCAATTTTTTTTTGGTAAACGTTTTAATTAAGTCAACCTTAATTCTTTATTATCATAAAATCACAAAATTATCATTTCATTATATCTACTTACATAAAATTAGGAAATATTTTGAAAATCATACTGAAAACCTTAATATTTTGACGAAACCTTTTTTTCCATATCGCTAATAATATTATAATATTACGTTCATATAATATATCTAATATCTATACTGGCACTAACCACCGAAAACTTTAAGGCTTTCACGAACGGAAACGATTCAATCGGGATCCTTTGTACGATGTTTCCAGGTGTTGGGTAAAAATAGTGTATAGCAAATAATAATTTACGCGCTAGTGACTTTCTCAATCGTTTATTATAATAACACGTTCGTTATCATTATCGAGCTCAGCGTTATTTACTTAGATGACATCGCATATTTTGTTTTAGTATTTCAGGACAGTATTTAAATATTTTTATCTAATACAATATTATATTTAAATACTTATCTGGCATTGTATTATTATGTCGATCTTTGTATATTACTGACTAGATTAGAAACACGACGCTTAGTATATTAAATGTATAATATAATACTATATTATACTCTTAATACTATATACTAGACTTAGATGCATGAATTTACGAGTTACGAACCGGTTGAATCAAATAAAAAAATAAAAATAATAATAATAATAATAATAATAATAACAATAAAGATGTTGTGTGTATCGTATTGTTTTTATAAGAGAATGTACTATTCGAGACTCAAACTCATGGTATTAATTTTTTTCATTAACAAAGCTTATATCGTTATGAATAGTTATTTCTTCCCCGTTCTGATGTATAGCTTCAGAGATAAATGAATTGTCAGCGCAAAATTACATAAAACAACATCATGGCGCAGTCAAAACGTATGTATACAGATAATAAAGACGGGTGTAGGTAGTAGATATTATATATTTTATATTATATTATGAGTACGTATGAACATTTTTTTCCCTTAAATCCTTTGTCCGTCTCTCTACCAGTCTTCAATTATTTACCTCTCATCGCGGGTCGTAAGACAAACAACAACAGGAGGACGCTCGCGGGTTTAATTCTGAGTACACTGCAAAGCCAAATACCTATGCAATTCTTTTTGATAGAATATTATTATTAAGGTATCAATTATTAATTAATATTATATTGAACTATTGAGCACTCGATTTCAATATATTATTTCACTCCGCCTAAGAACTATTAGTGTTCGTCGTGGTGACGGCACTTATTTTAAAGGCATAATTATTTAATAATATTATTGTACACGCGTTATACAGATAATAATTTATGCACAATATTGTAGCTGCAGGGTGTATACATATTTTAATAGAATGTTGAATTTGCATTTTTTTTCCATACTCTAAATAAGCAAAAAAAAAAAAAAAAATAATAAAACAAAACTGTATCAGAATTTTGTTTTGACTGTAATATTTAATTATTTATATAAGCTGTTATATATGTTGCGAAAATTGTTTACGCGACACTATCCTACGTCTTAAGGTTATTGTGCATATTATATGACCATAAGCATCACATAAGCACATACGGCCACAATGTATAATAACGATTGCAGTCTACAATAATTAACATAAACATAAACGCAATTTTAATAAAAATAACTGAGGATGCTGATGTCAACTATTTGTATGGTTAGTCTTATGATCATGGATTATATAATCAGTAACTTCGCTCCTCCTATTCTACCCTTAAGCGCACAATAAATTATATATTTAATAATGAATTAGTAATATTAGTACTGTATTAATTTTATAATACAATATAAGAAATAAAATTAATTACCCATAAGGGTGCTAATTTTAAAATAAATGGAGGGAATGCTTAACATTCTCAAGTAAAATCCATTAACGAATTGCGACTATGGTATTGGATATCACGGAGGAAGATAATATGAGTATATTATTATGTAGACCGAGAAAAATAGAAATAGTAATAATGTTGTAAAAATCTTTAAAAATACGTTATTATAGTAATATTGGTATGTGTCATGAAGAATGAAAAATAGATGAATAACATTATAATAAAATAAAGGTAAGGTTGTCAAAATCGAATATCTAAATTTCATCTTCGAATGTCATGCAGTCGGAACCTTAGAATAAGGATTCTATAGAAATATGACGTATACACTTTAGACTATAGAGTATAGACACTAAACGTGAAATTAACTACACTATTATTATTATACATTTAAATACACTGCAGTTTTATGTCAGTCAACTAAATTATAAAATAATACATTATTATAATCATGTCTTCATTTCCAGCGTTCACCCACAAATTAATTTACTTTTTATGGTAGTCGCTGTATAGCGAATATTATACCTGTTATTTACATATGCGGTGTACCTATTATATAATGTTAATAGGTATATTATAATCATATTATGATGATATTCGATATGCCACGCATCGATGATTCACTTACATATAAACTTTGGATCGAAACCTAATTTTATAAAGTAAATAGTAAACAAATATTATTATTTTCATCATGGGCATAAATATCTTTTCGTATTCCATGTATAAGTGATAATGCATTTTGTTAAGTTGCAGGTTATACGGGGGCAAAATGAAAAAAAAATGATTTGATTGTAAGATTAATTTGCACAAAAAATTAATTTGTCATTCACGTCAAAATGTATTATGTAAGAATTTTACGGAAAAAATGAAGAGGTAAGGAAGTTTAGGACACAATAGAAAACCAACTCTAGAGTATTATGCAATTTGCTTAACAATACTAATTTTTACAGACATTTTTTTTTACTTTTATAATGTCTTTCACTTTATGCGAAATAAAAGAAAAGTAATATAACTATAGGTTTATTTTGAGCTTAAAAATATTAATATTATCATTTATCAGTAAGTTACGATTTTAATTAATAATCAATTAAAATATATTTTACCATATGTGTTACTTTTTAAATTGAATAGGGACATTCTTTTTGTATTATTATATTATTCGACATTTTTTGTACTATAATTTTTTTTTTTCTGTTTTATATACTGTTTTTATTCTTATAGTTATAATATTTATTAGAAAAATTTAAAATACATCTTTTGCATTATAGAATGTCAAGGAAAACTGCATTTTATTTAAGTTTAGGCGTCTATTTAGTCTATACCATTATTTGTACAATCGTTGAATTATGTTGTTGATTATAATATACACAATGCACATCATGTTATAGTATTACAGCAAAATCATAGATAGATAGTTACATAGTTATCATACACCTCATTGATAAATTTAAATATCGAGCAGCCTAGAAGTAGACCTCCATTGGTATTAATTTTGTTCATCAAACATGTTGTTTATTTTTGGTCAAAGATAGAAAAAAAATACGACTGGAACATGTCACATCGACGTCCGGACTATTAGTCAACCGCTATTGTGGGTTTTTAAATGTCATCGTCGTGCGGTTCTCTTCTAGAGTACGATTATCATCGTAATGTTGTACTGGATTCGGTTGACGTACCCGTGTAATAATATTATATCCCACTAATATAATATATCGTACTAGTATAATACGCGTTGATATAATACCAGAAACTTCGTATACAAGAAACGATCGTCGTGACTAGACATAAATAATAAATATCATAAAAATATTTAATAAAATGTGATTGTTGCAGCATCGGTGGCGAGTTTGTTTACATGACTGCAACTCGGCATTAGTCGTACACTCGTACGCATGGTAGACACAGTGATAGAGATAATATTTTTATTTTTATTTTTTTTTATCTAAGCCCATCCTATCGAGTCTGCTCGACGTGGGCGCAGTTAAAGCTAATGTTTTATGATTGATAAATTTTGATAAATACCGAGACATTATAAAGGTACATTTAATTCCCGGAGTACGACGTAAACATGATACTGTTCAAGGGAAAATATTTATCCGTGTTCATTATCTCACGACAACAAGTAAACACAACAGCTGACTGTAGAATAACGCTTAAAAATACTATTAAAAACTCAGAGGTTTGGACTTTAGGGGATGCTGTAGTCTTTATGTGCAGTCGTTTTTTAAAACGACAACTACAAAACAAACACGGACCATCGACTCAATATTTATAGTCATCGTACGTTGAACGAAAAGTTACACGATTATAATCACAAGTTGAAAATGTTGGAGAATATTCGTCCGTACCATTTTAATAGATATAGTAAGTAATAACTTGTACAGTGTACAATTATTATAATTATTGCGTATATATGCGAACGAAGTATTCTATTTTTTACTACCACTTGAATCGTATCCCAGTCGTTCCAATACGTGAACATTATACGCAGTTGTGTATACGAGTACGCCGTATGTACTCACAAACACTGTACAATAATTGATGTCATTAAAACATTGTGCAAGTCTGTACAACGATGATATCGAAACAATAATCATTGGAATAGCTTATCACGAAACGTGATATGTGTAACCATGTCAGCAATTATTATAATATAATATATAAATAATTTTTATAGAGAACAAAACATATTAATATTATTATATTAATTAGCATTAAAAATTTTATGACGCACATGATATACATAATATAATGTAATAATTTATAATGTATTTCGTTCAAAATTTCAAAATGTTGATATTTTTTTTTTTTTTTGAGATATAATTTTTCTTTAATTAAAATATATTATAATAAAATTTATGTACTTAAAAAATATTAGAAAAAAAAAATTATAATAATAATAGTGAGACATACAGAGCTTTTACATATATTATATACAAGTCATCATCATGAGAATAAAGTCCATTTTATATTATAATATTACAAATATAATAATAATATATATGCATAACCTACACGCATATATTTAATAAATTATAAATATATTATAATATGTTTAAAGACGACCTTCGAAGCATGTACCTATATACCTTCAATCGGTTGTCTATTACATACATTAAGTACATGAATGATAAAAATTTAATTGCCATTATTATTTTACTATTTTTTTTCCAACTATTGTCGTACCGTACACGTGCGCACGTGACATAAGTTTTTTATTGGTTTAATTTTGAACTCAAATGCATAAATTCGAAAAAAATTACAAGGATACAATAAAAAAATGTAATTTGGCAGGTTAGAACGATTGTCAGACAAACATCAGTAACATCGTAACATTACAAATAATAATAATAATATGTTACATTAAGTATGTAATAAAATTTATCCCCAAATGATTACGGCAAGGGTTATGGGGTAGGATGAATTTTGGGGTGGTGGGCGCAGATGACATTGAAAAATGTAGACTAACCACAGACTGTAGTGAGGGAGGGGGTAGTGGGTGTAGAATGGAAAAACGTACGCGAGGGCGCGCACGTGCACACGACTGGTTCTTTGAGAAAACGAGACGAGGGACGACGCCTAACGACTCGACTAACGCCAAAATCGACTCGACATTTGCGGGACAACGTCTTACGTATAATAATAATATATGGTACATGAAATATATATTAATAGTATCGTATTCAATTATAAGTTATATGATCGTCGTGCGCGTGGCGGGGGTGGTGTTGACATGGCAGTGGTGTCGATCAGATGGCCTTGCCCAGCGGCGCCGTGTCGTCGTCGTCGCTGTCTTGCGAACCCGGTTCTTTCCGGAGTCCGGTGGCGAAGCTGTGCAACAGGTCCCGGAAGACGGCGCCGTCCATGTTGCCGGACAGGTAGTACATGAACAGCCAGTCGGAGTACGTGGTCTGCCTGGCGATGATGGCCAGGTCGACGGGGTCGAGGCGGGTGCCCGGAGACGACTCACGCAGCAACAGCCGATTGAAAGACTCGCGCGAGTGGAGCGCGTACTGGAAGCCACGCCACACGAGCGCGGCCACGCTGACGGGCACCAAGACGAACACGAACCAGAACCACAGGACGACGTAGATCTTCTCGTTGATGATGTTGAGCGCCATCACACACATGGCGTCGTGCGTCTGCATGGTGCCGGACGGACCGAACTTGTGAAAGTCGCACTTGGTCATCTTGGGGAACACCCGATCAAACAGCTTGCTGTCGTCGTCGAACGCATGCAGCCCGTACCCGTAGAACTGGCCGCCCAGGAATTTGTCCATGAGCTTCATCTGGAACAAGACGTTGACCAGATTGATCACCTCGCACCCGATAAGCACCGCGGCCCAGTTGCGGTTCAACCGGAACCGGGTGACCGTGTCCAGGTGGTTCATGACCTCTCGCATTTTGGCCCACCTGGTCGCCTCGGACGGTATGTTCGGTGCACCCGGCACCGCCACGTCTTGGTCACCGTCCGCCTTCAGGTACAGCCTTTGCAACCCGTTGACGAGCAGTGCGATGGTGCCCGCCTCGTACGAGCGCCACATGAGGTGAGGCAGGTAGAACAGCAGCGCCTGTCCGAACAGCACGAACGGCACCCACTGGTAGTACGAATGGCGGACGGAGCGCGAGTCCCACTGCACGGGACCGACCCCCGGGTGTGCCGAGTGGTTGGTGTCCGGCAGCGTGTACGTGGCGGTGAAGAAGCAAAACGTGTTGACGACGTTGATGGGCACGCCGGAAGCGATGCACCGGATGTGCTCGCCGATGTACTGGCGACTGCACACCAGCGTGGTGCACGCCAGCAGTATGGCGAACGTCAGCCGGTAGTGGACGCGGAACGCCGGGTTGTCGATGGTCACCAGCCTGATCCGGGTGAGCCGGGACTGGCTGACGACCGCGCTGAACACGCCGATCATGGCGAGATTGGGCTACGGAACTGTTTCCGTCCGCCTTCCGCCGAGTACAGAGAACGCGAATAAACGTGAAACGTTCGTTAGCGCGGCCGCACGCACCGGCACGAGGAAACAAGGAGATAATGCACACAGAACACGCGTAGACACTGTCGCGCGCGTAACACAACGACTGGCGCGCGCGAACCGACGACGCGTACACCGCACCGGTTGCAACGGCGGCGTCGACCCCCACCGCGCTCAGCCCCGACGAGGATGACGGCGCGGCTGCGGCTGCGGCGGCGATCCGTTTTTCGAGCGGCCGCGCGCACCACTCGTCTCGTCCGGTGGTGTGGCGCACGTGGTCCGCTGTTCGTCGGGTGGTGGCGACGGCGACTAGTGGTGGCGACCGACGTATCTTACGAAAATAATCTAACGATGTCCCGAAAACACGCGTAATCGTGTGGAAATGTGATTTTTGCACCGAAAGACCCCGCAGAATGTCACGACGACGTGTCCATATGGAAAACGTCTCCCTCCCTCCCTCCGAAACGCTTTATTGTACCCTCGGTAAAACGGGTGTATTATGATGGCATTTATCATGTGCAATACGTTTATTTTATTTTTTACGTCATAGACTCGTCCGCGTTTTCACTCGAATTTAAATACGTCGCGTTCTTTCCCGCATAAACCATCTCGTCTTCGACAATGTCGCGTTTATTTCTTTAGCAAGACGATAAAAATGCATTTGCATACCTGCGCGTGCATCAGCGGTTAGAGTGAGATTTTTCTTTAACGTGTGAATGTTTACGTGTAACATTTTCTACCATAAATGCATTAATGCGACGCGAATAACTTAAATCTGTCGCCTCAACCCTATATAAGACAGCTATGAATGATTATGAAAATTTTATTGTTGTATATAAGTATATTAATATAAGTGCGGCGTTTGGGAAACATTCGAATCAGGAAAACTACCCCTAAAGTGCGCCCCTTCCGCGGGTCATCGTTTTTAGGGGGTGTCACGTACACAGAACCGATGGGGTGTCTGAGTCGTCGGCTTGTTGGCGCGCATACGTCGGCCGGATCAAATTATCGTATTGTTTCGTTCTTTATCTCGTTTTGTACTCGACGACCGGTCACCGACAAGAGACGTCCTCCAAACTCGGTACTCGTCTCGCTGCGTCGCATTGTCGTGTCATAATGCTACAATATTATTATCATCGTCGTCATTATTAAAACACAGTAAGTTGCCGGGCCTCCCCCGCAGGACAAATGCGCGCCAGGCGAATTACGACACGCATCGTCTGCAATGTGTCGCGATATAATACGTATAATTTAGTTATAGTGTTGTTGTTGTTGTTGTTGTTGTTGTTGTTGTTATATTATTTAACTCGTGGGATGAAAGAGACGTGCATCTTATGTACAAGTAGTGTACGCGCACATGCAGTGTTACGAATTATAATAAGAGAACCCATTACACGTGTGCGGTTCGTCGACTTGTAATAATAATCGTCGTCGTCGTCGTTGTCGTTGCCTGAGTATTGATAGATAAAAATATTACGACGTGGCTTAAATATTATTTTTGTCGACGGTGTGGCCTACTACGCTACCAACGCTTCATATGTTTTCATATTATATTTTACCTGCAGTACTGGAGCAAGCTACCCGGCGTATCTATATATATATATATATATATATATATATATATATATATATATATATCACCTATAGATACTTCATATCTGTAATATTATAATCGATAAAATAACAAAATTTGATATTTATATGACAAATTTTGAAAAATCAAATAGTATCACGTTTGAGTCGTCGAGTTCCGAATACCTAACCAAGGTAATAATAGCTGGATAACAGTGAAACAAAATCATAAATACAATTTTTCGTCGATAAAATATTCATGAGCTTGTTATATAAAAAAAAAAAAAAATTTCAAATGAATATTTTAATGTGATATATTCGTCACTAAACGGCGCTTTCTGATTTCAAATCCCATTTCTTTACAATTACTCGCGGAAAGTTTTTAAATCAAATAGATACTTTGACAGACGCCATAAGATTTTAATTCAATAACCACCTAATTTCAAACATTTGAAATTGTTTCGTCTGACAAATCTAACGAAATGAAGCGTTATATATTTTGGTCAATATAACAATATCGTTTTAATCATGTGTTAATTCGTCGAGTGAATCAAATGAGTGAGCACTGTACCGCGCATAATTATTTAGTCTATGTACGTAATTATTATTAAAGTCAGATATCAGCATACTTGTAGTTATTTGAGTACACTTATTGAACAATATAAAAAAGTGTAATATTTAATACAAAACGAAAGAAAAAAAATGGCACCTATGTAGAATCTAATAGATAAATTCTTTAATCGTAAACAACGGTAACCAACTAATAAATTACTCGATGAACCGGTTTTTGGTATAATTAAACGATTTAATTTGAATCGTTGCATTCAGCTACACATATTATATTATTAAAAACAACATAATGCGTTCGTAAATCTCAGAATATCGTAGTGCATTCCGAAATAACAGTCTTATACCACAGTATAGTGTTTGGTTTTTCTTTAAGCGATTAGTGTCCACTGGCTCGACCGAGGACTTAAGTCGTATATACTCTTGACCCAAGAAATATTTTTTAAACATTATTTATTATCTATGAGGCAATAGCCACTAAGTGAAAAACAATAATACGTCCAACAATGATAAACGCATCACAGTGTTAATAATGTTAATATGTTAAAATAAATTATACATGCTTCTCAAAAAAACAATTTTAACAGTATGGTCTGTTATTTTTCATCCTCCCCTCACGTCAGACGTTTTTACAAGTCGTTTCACCATTTTTTAGTATACACGCGCAATACACTTATATAGTTTTCGTATTTTACCTATATGCGACAGGCCGCACGAGCTACGGAATATGATGGGAGACACGACTTGAACTACGTACGGGAGAGATCTCACTGGGTTTTACTCTCGCGCGTAAAACGTACGGTAACTAAATTAATAGTCATTACCGACTTGCATCGTTATTCGTTAACAATAATTATAGTGCGGTTCCGGAATGCTGCACGCGGCCCAATACTGTTCGATTTCGGTTTGAAATATTTTTTAAACGTTTTACTTTAAATTTACTACGTTTGACTACCTACTTACAACTTATATGAAACGTACGCACGGTAGACGTTTCGTTTTGTGCGTTCACACAATAGAGACGCGTACCGGCCTCTCGGCTGTGTTTCCCCTCACAAACTCTGCTCCGACGCAACATTACGTACGATGAATATATTACATATAGTCAGATTATTTGTTATAAGGCCAGGTGCAATATCACGACATCCCCTTACTTCGTGTTTAAACCGGTCTACCCTTTTTATTTCTCTCTCTCGATAAATAATTGTTATTAACTTTTGTATTCCGAACGCAGACGCGTGTCGGGAAAATTATATTTTTTTTTATGTCTGTTATCCGTCAGTTGTAGTATTAGTGGTCGAACACACGACAACAATGTAATGCCTGCCACAACGCTTCAGTGGCACGGTTTTAGGAATTGGATTTGAAATATGAAATTGATAATGGCAATCCGCCGTGACTACATACATAGTATTAAAGATTAAAAGCAGACTGTGCAAGAAATAAATCTTATCGTCATTAATTTCGTATACGACAAAACTATTTGACCTTTAACTTACTGCTATTGCTATAACCTTTAAAATTATAAACGGTTTTTTGGATAGCATGAACCATATTCTTAATAATCAAACGAGCCAGACTAGCAGAACGAAATTATAACGAACAATCAGCAATAAACACATATTATTATCTTCGTTATAACATTAAATCTAACAATACGCCGATCCGGCTAAACTGTGTCCACACAAAATGACATGTCTATTATTAATATGACTATGATATTGATAATAGTTCGGCAATAATATTACGTTTGGTACCTACTCATATTCAGAGTAATCTTGATTACAATATAATATTATCGCGTTATTGGTAATGAATAATGATCGTATCGTCTGGTCAATGACTAATATAATAATATGATATTTTGCTCTGCCGATCAAGTACGCATTAGTCAAGTAATGTATGGATATTCCGATGAATAATTTAAGCACACCGTGTTATGTATTATTAGTAATAACTTAGCCTGATTAATTAAAATTAATTTTTTTTCAGTGATAATAATATTATTATATACATTTAATATACGTATTAATGTATTATATTAATAATGGTATGATTTAGGAAATTAAAATTTATTAATAAGAACCAAAATATAATTAGTTTTACAATGAATTGTCTTATAATTTAGTGGTGATGTCACCTGAAAAAAATCGGATAAACGTTATTCGCGTAGATTTGTGATTTTTCGTTGTTTTGTTGACAGTTTAAAATTTACAACATCTTTAAACTGGAAAGGGGTTGATTGACGAACGAGTTAATATTGTACATTTTTTTTGTAAGCAACACAATATTATTGTTGCATTTATATTTGTATCTGCAATCATCGTGAAAGTAGCGATATGATTAAACCACCGGATACATCTGTAAAATAATTTAATATTATAGTCTCGAGTATATAATTACAGTGATTGAAACGGTTGAAACTTATACACAGCTTAATCGAATCTAATATAATTTTTTTTTTTTTTTTTTACAATGAAAAAAAAATAATTATTTTACGATTTTGTTCACACGACTTTTTACGACCACTCTTTTGCCACAGATGAGTGACAAGCGATCTTTATTATTATTACATACGTTGTAAGAAAAAAAAAAATTCTGACTAAGATTGTGTGCACATAGTACATATGCACCATAACATGCGGCGTACATGTTTAACGGCACGTCGTTAAATCCGGAATTGACCAATTTCACCGACTTGCACTGAGGCGGTTTTTCGAAAACAAATTGTGTTGATTATAATAGTATAATAATATATATTTTTACCTCTTTTGTTTAGCGAAAAATAACATTCGCTCTGTGCGTTTTGCCTGACGCCAGTCGTAATTATATTCGACCGAGCATAAAATTCAATAATGACTTCAGAAGCAAAACAATATATTTTTTAAAATTATGTATTGACTCGAAGTGACATTTGTAGCAAAGTATAATACACTTGTACAATGTACAATAATTTCAGATTAAATTGGTTTTTAGAGGTACCTATGGGTAAATCAATCTATAAATTAATAAATTATGCAAAAATAAAAACATTTAATCGTTCAATGTAGGTAGATTTTTTAATTGCATATAAATATTGCACACTTCGCATGTTGTACACGTAATTGTATGTATATATATAAATAAACTTTCTGTATTTTGTTCGATTTTAATTTTTGTCGATTGACTATATTTAATATTTATATTTTTCATCATAATAATTTTGCTTGTATGATTTGGATTGTGTGGAAAGATTTATGTATAATATACTCAACGATTTGAATTCTGTGGCTAAAAGTGAAGTGCTTGAAAAAATAAACACGATTATATGCATACTACAACAGATCATATACAATAATTTAGACTCAGACGACCGATAATTGGAATAAACGAAGTCACAGGTCTCGTGCATGTGGAAGGACAAAAACACATATGGTGTATTTATATGGTTTAACAGCACCACCATATGTTTAGAGTGTGATGAGAGTTCGTGATTTAATGAACGTCATGTTTGAGTTTTGTTATTTTTGGTGCATATGTTTTGGTCAAAGTGGAAAATCCAGAAATTCTATATGTTGCCCAGACATTTTTGGGCAGTATGTTTAATTATTTAAACATTTTTTATACTTGATGCTGGAGCATTTTTATACAGAATGCCAGAATAATAATTTATGGATGAACTATTTATTTATCACGGTTATTTTAAACTATTTAAATTAAAAAACATATATTATATTATTAAGAAGAAGGTTTACGGGTAAACCATTGTGTTGTCGAGTTGTATAAAAATGTAAAAACTATTGAACCTAAAATTAATGTTAAATGTTATATTTTGATTTATTAGGTACTTTTATAATTAGGTAGGTACCTAATTAAGTAATGTACAAAACTATAGATGAAAATGGTCGCCTGTTTTTGATTCACTATCAACTATCGTGGTATCAAAGATTGTGAACAAACTAAAGTCAATAATAATTCTTATACATCTTTATTATCTTACACATACTGGTATGATCTTGATATTTCTAAATTTCCAAAATGTAAATTATTAGTCTATTATCTCCGACCTAGTTACTTACTCGATCATATATATTTTAATATATATGTATTATATAATATTATACAGTTAAAATAAAAGTGCACTAAAGTAGTCAGTGGCTAGGCTTATCCTAATTACCCAGTGCGCAAGTTTATGCACTCAACTGAAGATACTACAATTAATATTATTTATAAAATGAGAATTGTTAAGTTTTAAATAATTAACACTAAATCTAAAGCTGTTAGAAGATATAATATATTAAAATGTCTTGGAAATAATCCGTGTTGCAATAAATACGTAATAATAAAATATAAAATTATTTTTTATTGTAAATGTTCAATGAATTACCAATACATACATATTAGAATATAATTTTAAAAAAAATGTTTTTTTTAGAAATTTATAGTTATCTTTAAATAAAATTCGAAATATAACTTCATATTTTTACATTGAAAATTTAAAATATGTATTTTAATGTATTCTAGAAATAATATCGGATTAAAATGTTATACGTTTGAATTTATGATACAATACATTATTGTACAAAGCATTTTTTTTCTTTAACTATTATTACTAAATTATGATGGTAAATTCAATTATACGAATACATAAAGTTATTGAATAGGTATAATCATTTCGAAGATTTACGAGTATGTCTTTAACAATAAAAATATTTTATACATAAAACTAAATCACGAATTGTTTTGTTTTATTTACTTTAACTATAAAAACCAAATTTTATTATAAATATTTTAAAAAGGTAGTAATTAAAAACGAATCTTGAATAATTTTTGCGGTTATATTTTTTAAACTTAAACCCGTAACATTAGAGGTAAACTCAAAGTACAATGTAATAGTCATATATTTATATACATAAAATAACCAGTACCTATGTTCAACTATGTAATTGTAGTTCAATACTTGCAGTTGTTTGATTAAAACATTTGGTTTGAAAATAAGTTTAAACACCTATATAGTATATGTACATATAAAAAGTTACATTTTGACACTTAATATGTATAGTAATGAATATTCTAATTTTCAAAGTAAATTTGATTATATGGCTGTATAATATGTGCAGTAAGTAACTTTTATATTTTTCAAATGTTTATAGGAAGCATTAGTTGAACATAAATCATACATTTATTCCTGTAAGGATTAACACGTATCATCGATAACTTATTATTATTGAATATTTATCATTTAAAATATTATTGACTTGATGGTAATTTCAAGCACAAGTTCGTTTGTATACAACACAAGACACAACTAATGAATATTTTATTATTGTTTTTGCTTTTTTTTCAGATACCTATGATGCAGAGTAAAGCTACCTTTAATTGTTACACTTATAAGTATGAAATATTTGTTTATGTAAAACAATTTGAACTTAATGATAATCGTCTTTTTTTTTGATCATACATCATGATAATATAATAAATTCATATTATATCTTCAGTGTTTGGTGTATGTTAGTATGTTACATACATACATATTATTTATATAATATAAATTACGTATAAGCAATGACATAAATGTTTAGTCAGGGCAGTAGGAACTCTTAAATATAATAATTAATGAGTTTAGGTTGTCAAAAATGAATTGTATGCGTGTAGTAATAAATATGATTCCAATATAATATTATGGTTACAGGTTATGACTTATGTGTTTTAGTTTAAACGTACTAATATAATAAGCTTGTACCTTAAACGGCTAACTATAAAATTCTATTAAAAGATATCTAACAATGCGTTATATATAATTAATAAAATCGCCATCGTTTAAACTCCAAATGTTCACAAAATAATATTCTCATTAGGTAATTGTTATTATTTATTAGATTAAGAAATCCGATATACACGGTAGTATGGCTATATAATATTAAGACTATTATGGGTAGGTTATAACTGAAGGAACGTTAGACGAATATAGTCCGGCTTGATATCCGGCTTGATAAGTAATATAAATGATAAACATTTTAGAATATTAGATATTTCTCGTATAATGTATTCAGAATTCATTATTTATTTAACTAAATAAGCAAAACAAATAAATACAATCAGAATTTTAAAGTCCCTATTTAATGACTATTCTGCCTATTAGACTATGGATCACAATCGCACAGGCACAGGTGCAATTTCCAATGGTATACGGAAGGTAGATAAATCCGAATTAAAAATGGTAAAATCCAAAAACTATTAATTTAAGATTTCGAATTTATTATAACAGTATATTACAAAACACTTAATTTAACAATGTATGGATACAAATTTTCAAACATGTTAAAATTAAAAAAGAATGAAATATTTTACTATTATGAAGTTGGTCAGTAGCCAGTTAATATTGTTTATAATTTTTATAAGTTTTGGTCCTTAGATAATATAATGTAATTATCATTTATTAATTTTTAAGTACCGTGATTTAAATTACTTTGTTAGTTTAATCATAGTTTTTTCGGTGACAAATTTTACATTTCTAAATTGTAATTGCTTTAATGTTCAGCAACATTTTTTCATAAAGGAAATATTTGAAATCAGAATGTATGTATATATAATACTATAAATATTTGTTTAAGAACCACATTTTATATAGGTCGATTTGGAACCATTGACTTTTTTTAGTGAACATGGCCTAAAGTATGTTGTGACTTATTGACTACTAAGCGAATTATTCGTTTTGCAAATCGTAAACTCATATTACCTATTTCAAACAACTATCATCAAAAATTAATTTTCAGCTAAATCAAAAAATACATACACAATTTAATGGAAGTAAATTATGGCGAATCGTCAATTAATAAAGTAAGAATTCTTTATATTGGATATTTAAACTTTAAATGATCAAGATTTTATAAATCACTAAGCGATTATCGGTTATGAATGAATATTTCAGAGCCATCTATATGACTACAAACAAACTCAAGGACGGAAGTCAAAGAGATCACTAGAGAACGCGTCTAATACATAGTATTTTATAAATACGAAATAAAATAACTGTTAAAAACGATTATTTTAGGGCGTTCTATGATCATAAAAATTAAATTTCCCAAAATATAAATACGAGTATATATTTACTTAAAACTTTTATTCATTAATACTTAGATTTTCGATATTATTGTTATTTTAATATACATAGTAACTACTATGTATAACTTCTTTCGACATAAAACACAGTTTCTAGAGTTCCTATAGCGTATTTTTTCGTATTTAAAATAACGTTTAATGAAAAATAATAGTAAAATACACGCAACAGGTGTCTAAGGCATAATCTTAGCGGTTGATAAAATATGTATTTTTTTTGACATCTTTTCTATCGAAAATAATATAAACAAAAATAAATGTGTCGGTCCGAAAAACCCGAAAAATTGACGGCCATATATCGTGGAGCGCACGGACGAGATTAAGACATTCAAACCGATAAAAAGCGTCTGCAGGTCCACCCCTCAGTACTTACATACTCTTACATCGTCGTGGACGGTTGTCCGGAGCGGAAGGATGCCGGAAACGCGTTTAAAATTCGTGGGTCACGACCGTTGCGGATGACGATCGGATATTGTGTACCTTGCGATGTCGGCGCGGTGACGGCAACGAATACTGCACTGGCCACTGGTGGTGGAGTGCTGCGGCATCGGTGGCCATCTACACGCGAGACGTAGATGAGACGGTTGGCGATTTGATCGTCTCAATTGCGTCGCGTTCGTGTACGGCCGGACGTCCGATACGGATTTCGTCACCAACACGCGAATATTATCGAAGTGTCACCGGAAGGTTTGAACCTCGCGGTGCACGAGCAAGGCTAACGACCATATTCAAGGTCACCGCGGCGGAACAAGTGCGAGCGAACGTCTCATCTCCGCGTAACCCAACATTATCCACGTTTCATCGGCCACGGAGTTTTTCCGACAGACTCGATTACTCGTCACGTCCGTTCGATCGTGAAAGCCACCCCGTCGCGAGCTCCTTTACAACACATAATTTATGCGATAGATTAATACAACAATAAATACCACCCGCGCGCAGGCGCAGTGACTCTAACGTATCTAACATTGGATTAGGTTAAATTTTGTACGTTTTTCATTTAAAAGACAAACCCACAATTTTTTTAGGTTTTCGAGACGTTTTGTAGTTTCCATAACAACAAATACCATAAAATAGGCACGACAACGCCCTCTCTTCGTCGGTAGACATATGTTGGTGACTAAATATGATTTAAATTTTTTGCTTTTTTGGTGTGCTATATATGCTTTTTTGTATGGAACAGTATGTAACCATAGCCATTTATTATGAGTTACTGATTTAATGTACGGTGAAACTCCCTATGACGAACTTCCGTTTAACAAAAGTTTCCATCTGACGAAATATTTTTAAGAACTATGTCCTTTGTTGTTGGTTATACGTACATATTTTATATCTAAATAACGAATCTAATATTTCTGTATCAAATAATAAATTATTCGATAATAACAAACCTATTTTTGTAATTATTGTTGCTCTCAAATATTCAATGTTCTAAAATTACCTAAATGCTTAAATTATAAATTGTATTGTATCCAATAAAGATAAGATATCGAAAGTAGGAAATATGTTAATTTTTATAGCAGTATTGCAATTCCGATATTAACGTAAACGTATACGTTTCTCCAAAGTTGGATTTAAAAATGAAATTATTGAAATTTATGTACAAATTCTAGGTGTACAACAAGAATAAGAATTAGTTCACTGATGTTGCTTTACAAGATTATTTACTAAAAAAAAAAAGACATAGAATGAAATGTACTAGAAAATAACCAGCAACAAGTGGTTCCAAGCCACTTAAATTGAAAAAAATACGTCCTTTGGGGTTTTTTTTTATTTTAATATAAAAAACGCAATTCCTGAAATATATAGTGTTTTACGGTTAGCTGACAATTGCAATAATTTTTGTTCAATTGAACCTTTTCAACTTTTTTTTTTTTAATTATAAATTATTATCTGCGTTACATTTAAATTAACTTTTCGTTTTTTTTTTTAAATTTTGTATGTAAAATTAAGAAATCAAAAAATTTTCAATTCGATATTAAAAAAATTAAAATAGCTATTTTGTTGTTATAATTTTTAAAACACGTAAGCAAAAAAAAAAAAAAAATAAAATAAAAGAGGTTATGCAGTTTATTTCTTACTATTTTTTAAAGTTTACACAGTTTTATATTATTTTAAATAGATTTTCTGGATAATGAATAACCGATAATCGCTATAACATTAATAACCATGAAATAAATTTGAATTTAAACAAACTTTAAAAATTGTTTAAAATTTATTGACTTAACTATAGTCAAAATTGTTGACACCAATATTTTTCTAAAAATCGGATTTACAAAATCGCTATCTTCATTTTTTAAATATTAAATAAAAAGTATTCTAAACGTAGGACAGACGACAATTGACAAATTAAAAAAAAAAAAAGTTGAAAATGTTTAGTATAACAAAAGTCATTGCAATTGTTAGTTCAACGTGAAACACCCTGTTTAATTTTAGCTTTTATATTCCTATTATACTATCCTTGTATGAAGATATTAGGAATACTTATGACTAACCATATCCTAAAAAGAATTGTTTTTTTTTTTTTTTGTATTAATATACTCGTAATATACGCCATTCTTGTCGAGTATAGTTTTAATTGTTGTACGACAATCCTTTTTCTGTGGAATGCCTCGTTCGATGAAAATATTGATTTTTTTTTTAAATATGATGCACAAAAATCCTGTTTTAATGTAAGTTAATTTTTTTAATTTGTATGCAATCCTTCTTCTATAATATTATGTAAAATGGACAATACTTGGAAATGGACTCGTTTTTTAAGCTACCTTGAAATTTTAGAAAGGAGTTATTCAAAAAAAATTTGTTTATTTCGTCATGCTATTCTTTTATATATTTAGTCTTAGTTTTGAAGTTTTTATGGAACTTTTCCTAAATCAAAATTATTTTATTGCATAATGCAGTCAGTAACTATAATTGACTGTTGTTGTGGTAAATTCTAAAATTGTTAATATATTTAAAATTAATACTATTTGATTTTAACCAATTGATAAATAGATAAAGTTTTATATCATTTTTGTATTTTTATTTACTTCACGTTATTGCTTATTATTCCATTAGCTCGTCAAATTTATTTAAAACATATACCTTAATATTTTTTTTGTTTAAATATTTTTAAGTTTTCATTTAATTCTGGTTTTTATATATGTGAGAACAATTATAAATTAATATGTTAAACAAAGGATTCTGATTTGATTTTTTATGATCTTTAATCTACATCAACATAATTTAATATATTCTAGTATTTTATACGTTTTATGAAATTAATTTATCATTACACGGCGTGTTGCTTAGGCAATTTAGGTTCATTAGTGTTGTGAATATAATATAATATAATCTTAATATTTCAATAATTAATTTTTCTTATTCTAGTTATTGTTAGTACAATAACTTAAACTTAGATTCTAAACGAAACGAAAATATGTTAGTTTTAAATAATTATGTGTTAATTTTTTTTTTTATGAACTATTTATAAATAATTGAATGTTTTTTTATAAATGTTTATAAAAAAATTTAAGAAAAATAAAAAATACTGAAGATTTATGTCACAATATTTTTTATAAGCATTTATTAAATTTTAAGTTAAGATAAAATTTGTCAAAATCTCAAAAATTACGAATTATTTTATAATTAAAAATTTATAAAAGTGTTCCTGTTTTTATTTAAGATTTAAAAATTTAATGCAAAGTAAAATTAAATATCTTGCAAATAATACGAAAAAAAAATTTTCTAACGGAAAATCAAATACATTTTTTATAACTGTTTGAATTTAAAATGTTCATAAGAACGGATTTTTATCTGTTAAATAACTATTTTTTTCCTAACGATTTTTTTGTTTATTAAAATTCAAAACCGTAGATAGGTATTTGAAATTTTCAAAAATGTTTGTATTATAATTTTATCTATTTATCATTACAATGATATAATTTTCGAAATATTTTGACTCTTTTTGTGATCTTTATAGATATGAGATATTTTTTCTATTTTTTTTTCCAATAAATGCTAATAAAAATTATTCACCAAGTCAAAATTCTTGAAAATTTAGTAAAAATACTATACAAGTTGTTCTTATAATTGTAAAAAAATATTAATAACACATAGTTACGATTTTTTTCATACACATTTTATATTAGAATTTTGACGAAATTACTTATTTTGAACAACAAATAATGATATAATAATTATTTTGCTATAATGTAAGAATATTTCTTATGGGAGCTTAAAACTGTTACATATATTAGTATATTATATAACTATTGTTAAATTTATTATACACAATAGAATTTTTGATTTCTTTTAAGGTATTATTTATTTATTTTATGCACTTATTTTTACTGTTTTAGGGTATTTATAAGGAGATAGTATTAAATTTTTATTGATACGTGAAGATAAAATGTGGTATTAATATATGTAATTAAAATAGTTAAATACTAATAATTTAATAAATGTGGTGTTTTCAGGAAAAAAATATATTAACTTTCTAGTTAAAACATTATAAGTTAAATACATTAATTAAATAGCTCTAGGTATTAAAAGGAAATATCATGAAATATATTTAGTGATATAGGCTGAAAGACTGTCTCCTCTCTGAATTGTTTATCTGTACAATGATACACCATTGAATTCAAATTTAACATACTTATAACAGTGATCCAATGACACCTAATGTATAACAGAGTAATAGTTACATGCATACATTTTTATATTTTATATCCATATTATTTGTATACCATTCACGTTTTAAATTTAAAATTTTATTAATAGATCATGTTCATATTATTATAGTCATAAGTTAAAATAGTGAAGAAAACAGGTAATTACTCTACTGTAAGTATAATAACTATCGAATACGTTTATATTTTATATTACGCTATTTGTATATTGTTAAATATCAATCAATTTATTTTACAACTAGTATAATATAGTATGTTAAATTAATTTTTGCACTTTATAATGTTATCATGTATATAAAATATAATGTAACTTAACCAATTTTAGGTACTCATGAATAATATTTTTAAATTGCATCAAAATAATTGAAATCATTTTCTTTTGTGTAAATATTTAATAACGTTTATATTTGAACCTAAAATTTCTATATAGAAACAGAAAAATTGATAATATGTGTATAGATTTTTTAGATTTAGATAATTTAGACAATTAATTACATATAAACTTTGTATGTAATACACTAATATACAAAAATAAAAATAAAGTACATACTATCATTGTAAAATCAATACATTCTTGTTTTACTTAGCATCTAAAAGAGAATAATATCGAGCGAAATTTAATTATATTAAATTTTTTTTATAGTAATTGTCTCAGATAATACATATATTAATTTTTATTTAAGTAAGACGTGTATTGATAGTTAACAATATTGTGCATATATAATATTTTTATGTATAAAAAAAAAAAAAATAAAATGAAATCGCTACAGAAAACTACTTTCTTTTGCATAAAATCTATAATATTCAAAAAAAAATAATTATGTTTGAGAATATTTATAATAGAATATTTTTAATATTAATACTTCTAAAAAGTATATTGAGTATCAATAATGATTGAAATGTGAATTTTTTTTCAAATATGTAAAAAAAATGTGGTCGTTTAGCGGCTAGTTAAATTATAAAGTTTAATTCATACAAATAATGCACGGAAAAATATATACTATATATTAATCAACATTTTTTTTTTAAATTTTGTTCTTTCTATAACCAATCAGAAATTGTATTAATTTAAATTTTGAGTGAAAATTGGTTTTTCATTATTATTATCGTCTACCGATACCATAAAAAATTAATTTTGAGTCTACTTACAGAGCGATTCAACCATCCGACTATCCGAACTCATCTCTCTTTAATCATTTAGTAACACATTTATTCATTTATTCAAATTTTGATTTTTGGAATTTTTATGTACGCTTAAAAATCATAATTTATAATATTGAAATTTCCTATACGACTTAAGGAGTGTTCTGTGACCATATTAAATACATTTTTTCAATGAAAATTATCGAGCACATGATTGGTTTCTATTTTGATTAAATAAAAATTCAAATGAGTAGTTTAAGGATTATTAAACTTAGAGTGTTAAAATAATAATCTTATGTAGTTGTATAATTGTTTTATATAAATACTATGAAAATTCTATGAAATATTAATTTGTTTCTATAATAATGTATAAAACACAGTTTTTTTATTCTTTAAAATTTTAACGTGGTAAAAAATACCAAGATGCGCCATATGACGTATTATACACAATGTTGAAACAATCATCGAATTAATATTCATAATATTTTAGTATTGTTAGTTTAGTTGAATACTATGTTATTTTGACTGTCAATACACGTCTTATTCATATAAAAATTAATAAACGTGTAATCTGAGACAATAACTATAAACAATTTTAATATGATTTAATTTATATTCATATTATTCTCTTTTAGATACAGAGTAGAACAATGGTCAATAAATGTATTGATTTTACAATAATAGATATGTATTATATACAAATTTCATAATATGTGATTAATTAAAAATTTTATATGTGATTAATTAAAATTTTTATATTAATTATTTAAATACTTAAATTATTGTAGTTCTTATAAATTTCAAAGTTTTATCATGGACTTTATACATAAACGTTCTTTAAGAATTAAGTATACTCACAATTATACGAGTATACTTACAATCTTGCTCTTATATAAGACAGTTTATTGCATTATTTATTTATAATTGCAAAAATAATAATTTTATATGCATTGATTTTGTTTTGTAATTTTCCGAGATTTTTATAAAAAGTTTAATTATTTTAAATTATGTAAATTGTAGAGAATTTATTATCATAGAATATTTTTATTACTATTATTATTATTTTGTTAAACGGTTATACATATATTAGTATTCTGAAGTAATTGTAGTGTTTTAGTATTGAACAAATGAAAATTCTTATTATTAATAGAAAATATAATAGAGAGACACTCTCATGGTATATAGGTACCAGCAATGAGTGAAAATCGTACAAAATTATATTAAACCTTTTTTAAATTAAAACTTCGAAGCCATCTGTATACGTGTTGTCTTGATAAAATATGGTTCTTGTGTAGGATCCATTTGAATTTTTCTTGTACCCTGTAAAATCTGTTCAACAATACAATAATCTCTCGTCCAAATGCAGAATCACGTTCAACGAATACGTCAAATCATGAGTGGCGTAGAGTTATAATAATAATAAGGTGTTAATACGAATATACGATAGGCAAACGAGACAACTACATACATTACATATACGTATTACTCGTATATATAATATGGTTATATGTTTTTATTCGGATATCCGTCTCAACACTGTGAATAATGAATACGATTATCGTATTTGGTTACTGTTATAATACCGTAGTCTTGGTACTTGAGCACATACACATTTTAAATTTATGTGTACGACAATTTAGTAATGTAATCGATGTTTAAAGTAATACACCACCAAAAATGTAGACGCATATCAAACGACAATAAGTGATAAAATATTATGCTAGATTTTAAATAATGAACGGTCGGTTTAACGACCAGTGAACGATGTTTGTAATACTATGAAGGCAGTGATGCATAAAAAATAAAACTCGTTAGAAACTCATCATCAGTCGAATTAAGACTTATATATTTTAGTTATTGTTTAAAAATAATATACTCATGGATTTAATTATTAATAATTTGTAAAATGTATAAAACGTTAAAACCCAAATGTAGACATTTCTTTGGATTTAAAATATTTTAATTATATAATAAATTTCACTATAATAATAATAATATATTAAGCTCTATAAAATAAAAACGTCTTTCTTGCAATTTGCACATATAACTTATAAGTTTAAGACCAATCTTGTTAGCTGTAAAATATTTAAGTTAAGAACAATCATAATTTAATATTTTATTTTTGTTTTTAAATAGTTTTCTAGTATTTCTCATACTATTTCATAAGTATTTAAAAACTACATAAATATATTCCTAAATGAATACTTTTTTAGCTATTGAATGTATTGAATATATATATCTTCTTAATTCAAATAAAGAGTATCATAGTAAAGTTTGTTTATAACAAATCTGTGTCAGTCCTCCTCCTTTCAATGAAATCTTGCGTACGTGTCAACTACGATGCGTCTATTTGTAGGATCATTAATGATTATTATTATAGTATTACATATTCAGGACGTTCCAATAAAAGCTGTTTGACAATAGGTTTGACATGGTGTTCAACGGTTAAGTCGCGAATCACATACGTGAATTAAATTTAAACCGGACGCAGCTATCTAAGGGTCATAAAAACTAGTTGTCGAAATAATCGTGAAAATCGTGTCGTCAATTATTCGACTGTTGAAATAAATCACAAACTACAATATTGATTCGAAGCGTATGAGTATTTATTTTATTTTTTATTCCAATATCGATACAAATCCAAATTGCATAGATTATTTCGACCAGACATGCTCCGAACCTTAATGCAATCATTTACTTTGTGTCATTATTCTACCGTAGATATAACACGAAATGTTCATTTCGTGCTACATATATAACATATTATACGCAATCAGTCGTGGAGCAGCATAATTGATATTAGGAAGAAAATAAATGACAGTGGTAAAACTGTAAAAATCGAGTGATGCATAAAAAACAAACAAAAACAACACAATAGTCGCGGCATAACTACAGTTGTTATTTTGTTATGAGCTGCGATTGATGGAGAAAACGCAGTTGCAATGCCGCCAGCACTTATGTTACGTATAAAATGTGACATATCCATAAAGTTAAAAATGTGTTTTTGATTTTGTCCCGAGATTAGACCAAATTCCTGTTGTTTTTTTGTTTTCATTTCTACCCATATATTTATAACTGCGTTCCTCGTTTACTCGAAAATGTCAAGCCATTAATGAAAGAACCCTCGATAAATTCTAAATGCACTCCCGATGGGACAAAAAGATTTACTGTTACGACTTACATTTGTTTATATTTTATACTATAGTGTATAACTCGTCAGTCGCCATATATTATCGTTTTAACGATAACAAACATTCGTTTTAGGTATCGTTTTATCCTATAAGTACGCGTTGTTTCCTTTTTAAATTGTTTGTGATTAGCTCTATTGTGTGAAGTGTTTTTTTCTAAAAAATTTTACCCATTTATTTACTTTAATATACTTGAACGTGATTTCGGATTTTTAACAATATATTTGTTACAGAGAGATGAAAATATATAGGTTTTTTTTTTTATAATTTGTTAAATTATATTTTATTATATTATATTACTATATGCTATGGTGCTTATTTTTATAGGAAGTTTCGTTCTGGACGTTAAACATTTGTATAACGTCTGTACACAATATAATGTTTAACCTCATTTTTTTTGTTGATGATAGACTTCAATAAAAAACTAGGTCTTTAGAATTAAATTCGCCAACTATTCTATAGGTTGTTTTCTCAAAGCCGAACGCCGTATTGTTCTTAGTACAGCGTGCGACAATTTTACACGCACGCACACCATCTCATATTATGTCCATCGTTCGACCTTGAAAAAACATTATTTTTCAAATCGTCAAACTCAAAAACCAAGTCAGCTGTGAGTCAGTGTCAATATAGTTTGGAGTGTAGTTTTTTTATTTTTGTGTGTATAGGTATTATAGAATTTTATTTATGTTGGTTAGAAAAACGTTTGCGGAAAAACAAACGATCAAGTCCAAACGCACATACGTCATGATATTGATAAATCATACTGATAGACATTATTGTGATACACTGTACATAATTCTGAGCGCACGATCGCAGCAGACCTCGACCTCGTGATACCACTCGAGACTAGGACGAAGGAGAAGATCGTTCCGAAGGATATTTATTATGCCGCGCGTACACAATACGATACGGTTTAAACAAATGTGTGTGCATCTGGTCCTCGGACTATGTTTTATATTTCAATTCGGATTCCACTGTCTACGTGTCTAACCTACGTATCGCGCGCCTTGCCTGCACTTATATATATATATATATATATAAATATAAACCGAAAAATTCGAATTTCTGGTGCACATTAATACATAATATTATGTATTAATGATTATACGTATATACGACGCAATATGCATTTACACACGGCACGCGGAACGATATGATTGCCGGAAAACCGGTTTTCGGGGTGGAAGGGGTCCGTATGTGTTATGCGAGGGAGAGAGCAGGAGCACTTAACGAGAATTCGTCCAGATCCGAATGATCCGACGACCACACGGAACAAAAAGCACGCGGTCCCGAGTTCACGGCCGCGACTGTGCATCGGACAGAAGTAACCAGATATAGGTACATTCTACATGAGTATTTACAAATACGTATACTACTGACACTATGCTCTTGTGTGTGTGTGTGTGTGTGTGTGTGTGTACTGTGTACTGTGCACTGGCACACGTAAAAAGACACACTCACATAAATATGATATATGTAGTTATAATGACTGTCTAATAAAAATTAAATAAAAAACCGCGGTGAAATAAGAAAAAAATAATGATAATAAAAACAACACACCTATCGTGTGACGACGGGTCGTATACTCGTATATAACAATAAATACGTATTAAATGTACACCTCGTATTGTCACATCGATGACGGTGAACACTTTGATAATATGCGGGTAAATACAACAATCTCGCGCACCGGGGTAGTTGTGTTTGCACGTCTTCTGAATAATATCTATACACAACGTATCACGAACACGATATTATATACTTTGTGTTTGTGTGTGTGTGTGTGTGTGTGTGTGTGTGTGTGTGTGTGTGTGTGT